>NW_027504639.1:0-20987 GCF_021521415.1 Bidens hawaiensis
CACAAGCTTAATCGCAACAATCTTATTTTTATACCTAAATCAATAACAACAACATCATTGATGACTTTCATCAAACACCTTACATGCACAATCTCAATACTACAATCAACTTACTTTCCCTCATACACTTTTCCATGTGTACCCTCACCGATTTTCGGGCCGACGAATAAAACCTTAGGATCAATCAACCACTTAGTTTCTAAACTAAATTCACCTGAAAAAAACTCATTTCTAGATCCCATTTTTCTCTGAGGACTTTTATCAAACACCTTACAGGCTCAATCTTAAACAACACATTTTGAACTCAAAAACCCATAATTAAAGAAGCTAACTTGAGCTATAATAATAATAATAGCAATAATAATAATAAAGACCCATGCTGCAAGATCTTATATACAAGCAATTAAAAAGCTTTAAAAGGCTGCAATCAGATTGCTTATGTTAAGGAGACAAAAGGATAAAACACCCATGTTCATCAAGACAAGAAATTAACACCACAATATTAATATAAACTTAAAGACACATTAATATTATTATTATTATTATTATTACATAAGGGTGGTAATAATTAATGGGTTGTTGAAAAGATTTAATATTGTGGAGAATTTGATGGGGGGTTTTGATGGAGGGTTGATGCAGCTTTTATAGTTGGACTATCATCCTCAATTATTATTATTATTATTATTATTATTATTATTATTATATGAATTTTAGGACAAGGTTGATGTACTTTGTATTTTAATAATATTTAAAAAAATGTTAAATACTATGTGTGTGTAAAGTAATTTTGAAAGTTTTTTTTAACGACCAACTAAGTAACGCCGGGTACTCCGTACGTGGCTCCCATTGGCTAAAGGTAGCCCGAGACGGCCACTATTCCAGACGGACAGAGCCCCTAGCGGTCCACCTATTGAGGTATTCACAGGATAAAACCCGACCCCACGCCCGCCAAATGGCACGACAACGAGGATCCGGTAAAACCGGGTGAGATCAGGACTCGAACCCTGGCAAGCCAGGGTCATCCCTCATATCTCCCATATAAATTGGTGATAGTGAGGTTTGAACCCCCTACCTCTCACTTGTAAAGTGAGAGTGCTCTAACATTGAGGTACATCCAATTTATAATTTTGAAAGTTAATAAAGGTTTTATCATCAAAGATGTGACTATTTCTTTGTTTTTCATTTGACGGTCAATAAAATTCGGTCAATTGGGATATACTCATTGGCAAAAGGTCACACACGTTCGTGACTGTTCGCAAATGACGCTTGTAGTAAAACACATAGCTTGCACATAACATTTTGTCATGAACGAGGCTTGAGACGATGATCTACCCTCGTGCACGACTATTTCGATTGATTTATATGAAAAAAGGAGTTGATTTATGTTGTATTTTAACAATAATAAATTTAATTCATATTACAAATTTACAATTATTTCAAAGATAATAAATAGTTGAAATTTTCTTAAGCAATGTATGTTTGAATTATCATAAAAATGACTCTTTAAAAAAAAAATCTTTAACCTTTATATCTTACTAGCATTGGTTTACATGTAAAGTAACAATGGTAGACGCATACAATTATTGATTAAAATTGGAAACAACAGTTATAGTTTATACGCGAAACTAACTTATGATCTATTGCTCTAGTGGTTTGGTCACTATACCTGTAAACGTGAGAATGTAGGTTCAAATCTTTATAAGTACGATATATATATATATATGGAATTTTGCTTTTATAAAAAATTATATTTGAATTTACTTGGGTTTCAATAATATATAAATATAAATATAAAAATAATACTATAATAGTCAAGTTTATTATAATAGTTCACATATGATATGGGTCAATGTTAGTTTCAACCAAATACCAAATGTAAAAAGTCATATAATAATAAAATAATTAAGTTATACTTTGTGTTCAATATTTTATTTCTCCGTGGGTTACACCCTATCGTGTTATATATAAACAAGTTATAATCAGCAACAACATAGTAACAGAAATTTATTTATTTAGCTTTCTGAAACTTTTATACGTATTTGTGGCTTTATATATTCATGTGTTATAACTTTTCTTATGAGTGGTCGTGGGTTAAATATCACTTGTAGCAATTTGTTTTTTATCAACCAAAGAGTTTCTAACGTTAAGAGTTTTTTCCTTGATGATTGGGCATGTAATCCCGAATGTCTTGTCCTTTGTTAAGAAAATATTAATAAAATAAAATGAGGGTTTCATAATCTTTTTAGAACACACAATTAAAATTTGGTCATGAGTAAATTGTGGTTTTTGTCTCTGTGATATTCGTCCATTTGGTTTCATTTCACTTGCAATTAAACTTGACTCCGCTAACCCCTTTAAGTCTGGTTGTTAAACTCATCAGCGTGCCCCTCATGAGAGGGACAATTTTGTCCTTTTTCTACCCAAATAAACCTCAACCCTAATTCACAAGCCCCCTCACGTGAGGAGCTGAGGTATATTGGTGGGGGGGGAGACAAAATTGCCCTCATGTGAGTGACACCTAATGACTTTACCGATCAGACTTAACGGGGTTAGTGAAGTTTAGTTTAAATACAAGCAAACGAAAACCGTATATTTAAAACTATTGAACTAAAACCATCGATTAGAGGACCCGGGGCACCACGCCACTCCCCTATCAAGCTTGATGGAGATCCTTTGCGTGATGGCCATCACGCGTGGTGATAGGTGAAAACCAAGAAATCTATATGTTGGGGGTGGGGGGGTGATGCGGATCTGAACGTAGAACGAAGGATGTTTGGTGCTGCAGATTGAAGAAGACGATCAAACAAATGAAGGATGTTTAGGGTTTTTTATTAACTTTAATATGGGCTTGTGTATTGGGCTGATAGTTACTGATAAATGAATTATGGGCTCAAACATTTTAAACTAATGTTAAATTGTCATGGATAACAAACACAGACTTATATACATACAAAATCCGGTTCTTAAATTCGGTTCAATCGGTCCAACCAATAAACTAGTAAGGTGTCCGGTTCAACATCCGATCCGGTTAAGAAAACATTGGTTATTATTATTAGTTATTTTTTAAGTTGCAAAAAAAAATAAAAAAATTCCATCACACACCATCACCCCTAATAAAAACCATCACATGTGATGAATTTAGGGTTAGTGATGTGATACCATTTAATTGGGTGGGATGTGCGATAAGTGATGCCATCACATCCAGCACCCCTAGATAAACATAAGAAAAAAAACCACAATTCACTCTTTGGTCAATTCTAAATGGCCCAAAAACAGTGTCCAGTTCAAAACATCACCCAATTTTTGCCATCTGTCACTGATTCGTATATAGATCTTTAAAGCATAAAACCTAGGGAACATATCCTATAGCCGACAACTAGTGTCCTCCATCCCAAAGTCTTGTTTGTCTCCTGGTTTTCTGACTATTCAATTTAGTATTTGGGTAAAAAAAACAGTTTGGTTACGGTATATGGTATATTTTCGGTATTTTATTATTAAGTACCGATCAAAATATGTAGAGTTGTTCTGAATATTAGGTACCGGTAACTATAATTTATGTGCATATGTTTACCCTTTTATATATCTTTAAAAGGTTACAGAGAAAGAAGATAAAATCAAAGTAATAGCGAGAGATAAATAATCATCGTTATTTCATTTTAACTTATTTATCAAAACGAAATACACATATTTATGTGGTTCTTGTGGTTGTTAACATACCATTGATTATGAAAAGAGCGCATCCATGTACCGTGTACGTATATATAAGTTAAATTTGTATCTCAAAAGCAGTTATTCAAATCAGATGACAATTTTTAAGTTGCCGACTGGAAACTAGTTTGACAAAACAAACTAGCTTGGTTTGAAAAGGCATGTCGGTGCTTATTAAATCTATTTATATTTCTCTTTTCACACTAACAATACAAGAAAACCTATGTTTATTTATGTTTGGCACTTTATGACTTTTCCAACTCAATCAGTGACTTACAAGTTACAAACAGTGTCCCCAAAATCCTTAATATAATAAAGGAAATTTTGTTTTAAATAGTCGTAACTATATTCTGTTGGTAAATAACAGTCTTAAATTCATGTTTAGTTGATGACAGTCTCAGCTAAATGTATATTTTTTTCCAATTGTTCGCGACTAATGGATAGTTAACTTTGTTAGTTTGTTGCTTAGATACCTAGCATACCATTGGAAAAAAAAATATTTTTATTTGGTAATGTTATTTGCCAATATGTTATAGTTGAGTTTATTTAAAACAAATTTTAAAAAATAAAACTGATCATTATTGCCACGTAATGTTGTCACACATATGTTATTGACAGCTAGACCTGTCACGTAAGCATTAGACTAACAGATAGTTAACTTCGTTAGTCGCGGACCGTTGGTAAAAGATACATATTTGGTTGGGACAGCCACCAGTTAAGAGTGAAGTTGAGACTGTTATTTGTTAATAAGACTTAGTTGGAATTATTTAAAACCAATTTTCCTATAATATAATAAATAAAAAGAAGGTTGTGTTAGTAGGCATTCAAGTCATTTATCAAAATGTGAATTTTATAAGAAAAAAAACCTATACAGGTTAACACATTTGATAAACGGGTTATGACCAAAAAACTCAAGTTATGAAATGAGCGGTATTTACGTTGACATGTTTATCAATGTAACTTTTAAATATAAGAAAAATTATTAAGGTTACAATATGGTTAAACTACATAAATGTCGGTGTAATTAATATTAACTCTATAAAATTAGATTTTTTATTTTATTTATTTATTTTTATTTTTTATTTTTTTGGAATGTGTTGGCCTTCCACTTTTGACATTTAACCTTTTTTTTCAAATATTTTAGCAGCCTCGTTTTATTCATGGATTTGGTGGTGGAACAATTTTATTTACCTTTAGACGGTTATATTAACACTATTGTAAAAATTTAGACTACACGTCAATTAATCCTTTATTAATCGCTAGTCGTCGCCTCACTGACTTGTATCCGATTAATCCCCATGTGTTCAAAAATGATCAAAATTGAGAATTTTATACATGATTTTGTAATATATATATATATGTATATTTGAAAATTTACATATAAATTTCAATACGATTAATCGCTAGTCTCTAACCCACCATCCGACTAGCCGCTAGCAATTTTTACAACGCTGGTTATATATAACAAAGAAAGAACATTATATAAATGTAGATAGTTTAGTGTTGCGATACCATAAAGTAAGCATTTATTGTGTAAAATTAACGTAAAAACTAAAAAAACGTGTTAACTGTGCTAATCAAGTAAGTAATTACACTATGGTTGTGTTTGTTTTTGCTTATAAGGTCTGCAAGGAGCCTATGTCTGCGGGCGCGCAGACATAAGCTCTTGAAGACTGTTTGTTTTTTAGAAAAAAAAAATCTGAAAATTGCTTTTATAGTCTTCAAAAATAAGCTTTTTTCACCATCTTCACACATCTTTACACTTTTTAAAATCATACCAAGTACCAACACCCAATGTCTAACACCACCACCACCCACCATCCGCCACCATCCATCGTCCGCCGCCGCCACCACCACCCACCACCACCGTCCGCCGCCACCACCATCTACCACCACCACCCACCGTCCGTCGCCACCACCACCCCCGTCTGCCACAACCACCGTCCACTACCACCACCATCCACCACCACCCGCCGCCGCCACCACCATCCACCACCACCCGCCGCCGCCACCACCCACCGTCCTCCGCCACCACCATCCACCACCACCACCCTCCACAACCATCCACCACCACCATAGTCCACCACCCACCGTTCATCACCACCACCACCCATTGTCGGCCACCATCATGGCCCACCACCCACCACCACAACCGTCCATCACCACCACCCACCGTTCACCACCTACCACAATCGTCTACCACCACTCACTTCCATAATTCATAAACCACTAACAATTATCTTAGCAGTATACAAACGTTAAATGACTTCTATCTACTGTGATATATATGACATGTAACTAATTTTCAGCTTATGCAGACAATATCCAGTTTATAAAACAAACAGTTTTATATTTTCAGATTGCAGACCTTCAGACCACATATTCAGTTGCAGACATTAAATCAGATGAAATCAGATTGCAGACAATTTTTGTCTTAAAAAACAAACAGCACCTATATTGTAATTACTTCACACTATAATTGCACTACTTGATTCATGTTAATTTTATTTTTATTTGATCCTAACCCAATATTTATTTACGTTTATATTTTGGTTAAAATGAAAAACCTAAACACCTATATTCACTTAAGATTTTTAATTTAAAAGCATATATAAAATATTAAAAGTACTTTTAAATAAAGTAGTCAACTTTGTTGTTTTATAAGATGTCAATTCTCATTTGGTAAGTAAAATACTGTTTGGAAGACTTAAAATGGTTAAAATGTAAAAAAGACGGGTGTTTTTAAAAGCAGTTTTTTAAGGACACCGCCCCTTTTTGCTAAAGAAAACCCATCAATATGCCTCGTATAGAGCTATACGAGGCGTATAGGCCCCTCATATATGTCCAGTATAGTCCTATGCATAGTAGGAACCTTTTTAAAATGTGAGCGGTTAGACCATAGTCCATAGATGAATTGAAACATTTAAGCACTTATGAAACAACATTTGTACACCTCGCATTTGTAACGAAACCAAAACGACTATCGATTTTGTAATGCGAGCTGTAACTATTTCATGGCAACTGTACTAGAGACTGCAACAAGACGTGTCGCTCTTACATAACCGAAGAAGACGAATATTATGAACAAAGTATAAATTGAAACATTTGAGGATTTAATGTCATGAACATATTGCACAAAACAATAATAAGATGATCTAAAGAAACCAGCTGGTGACAAAAATGCAACATTCATTTATCCCTCTATATATTTGGAAAAATAACGATGAAATTAGCGTAAGCCGTGAAGAACCTTTTGTGGATCGAGCTGGCCGCTGAAATAACTAGAAGACACGATGGAAAGTTCTTGACGACCTTTCCATTCTTCGCCCGGTTTTAAGGTTATTGCGTTTTCGATTGATGCAGCATCCAGACATAACATGCTTTTGTAGTCTTCGTCGCCCAAATCCACTATTGCCTTTGCTTTTTTGTCCCAAGGATTCCACACAACTGATAAAATATGCAACATTTTCATTTTAAATACATGAAAAACCCCTAATCTTTTTATGCAAATCAATGTTGGATCTAGAGAAGGGCCAGGCTATAAGCACACCTACGGGCCGTATAAAAATAAAAAATAAAAAATAAAATAAAGTTTTATACGAACTGTTATACAAATCATTTAAGGTGATCTGCAAAAGTTAGACAGCCCGCATGACTTTAACTTTAGTGAAACCGACTGATATGACAATGATGTACCGTGTCAAAGGTTATAAGGCCCCGTATAACTTTACTGAAACTGACTGATTTGATAATGGTGAATAGTGTCGGAGGTTATAAGTTTGTGTAACCTTACACAGCCCGTATAACTTTACTGGAATTGACTGATTTGACAGTAGTGTGTTATGTCAGAAGTTATACGATCCATATGACATTATACAACTCGTATAACTTTACCGAAACTGAATGCCATGACAGTAGTGTGTTATGCCAAATGTTATACGGCCCGTATGACCTTTTACGTCTCGTTTAACTTGACTGAAACTGACTGATATGACAGTGGTGTGTTATGCCAAAAGTCATACGACCCGTTTAACAAGTGGGGTGGTGTATCTATATTCTATAGTAGCACCCAATTAGAATACGAGAAAAACCTGCATCCGCCATGCCTTCTTTACGTAGCACAATCGTTCTCTTTCTCTCATGGTCTATCACAGCAATCTTAGTAGGCGTGCTCAAGTACACTCGATCAATCTAAAAATACAAAACACTATAGTTAAAACACTGTGAAAAATGATTACAACCCGTTTGACCCATGAAAGATTTGATATAAGTAAAACCGACCCATTTGTAAAAATGCAAAGATATCTTATTATCTTACCTCACCATCGAAGGTAATGCAGTCTGCTTGCTCTGTGTACCTTTCTCTATTTAACAGATTGTCAAAATAGTCGAGTGTCTCCAAGCCCTCAACACGTACTTCACTGCAAATTAAATTGCATCACGAAACCAATTTGAAGAAATTAATACTTATCAACTGAATCTACTTCATTTTGATGATCAGTTTAAAACAGTAACAGTTGAAAGTTGAATTAGTCAAACCTGACATCCGACACAGAAAAGTAATTACGCAGTGCGATAGTAAACGAAAACGCCTTGCTGTCAACGTTTCTCACACGAGGGATTATGGTGAGCTTCTCATGACCAACACAAATACGAAGCCTCAACTCAAATCTAAAAGAAATCCATGTAGAAAAAAGTGTTTTAACTCCCAAATTTAATCAAATATTACAAGTAATCACTTAAAGTACCTATATGGCCATGTATGCAGATCTTCTTCTGTCGATTTCAGTACAATATCTACCATTGATTGGTTATTAGCTGGAGGCAAAGGTGAAGGGTCTTCATCTAATGACCATAACCTGTTCCTTGCAAATCCATGCTGCTCCAGTGTACCGAAATTTGCAACCTTTGCAGATGTGAATTAAGTTTAATAACTAGATTATCTAGACGGTTAATAATGGTATAATGTTCGGTTAAATACAAACCTGAGGAAAGCAAATAGGTATGCCTCCTCTAATGGGCTTCGGTGGTTTAGCAATAGCCTGCAAACAGTAATTTTCAGTAGTTAATACGAAATGATATCCAGAGAAGATTTGTGTAGGATAAACAGTCAAAAGAATACTTAATATGCAGTAGCCAGTTACGGTTTCTTGCACATAGTCAGATCATTTGAATATTAATCTTGAAAGTGCAGCTTAAATGTGTGATTCGTTCTCTTAAAACATGTACAAAACTGTTTATAATATCTATCTCATTCGTTAAATCATATATCTCGATTCATTACAGATTTTTGCTGTTTAATAACTAACATGATCCATTTGTTGAAGGATTACTATTTCCTAAGTTACACGAATACGTGATTTGTGAGTGTTATAAGATGTGGCGAATTGTAAAGACATAAATGCACATTCACAATAAATGATACGAGTGAAACATATAAAGAGTACTGAAACATAGCTACATAAATTATTCACCTTACTGCTCATGAAAAGTAGCTCTTCTCGGCGTTGATTCTTCCAAGAAACAACTTGGCCTCCATACAACAGCACCTACATGAATAATAAAAAAATATATAAAATCCAAATCATTAACCAGAGTAGAGTATCTTCTAATTTCATCTAAGAAACAAACTATGATGTAAATTTTATTGATAAGGCTTTGCAAATACTTGTTCTCCAATGGAGTATAAATGCGGTATACTACATGTAAAGCTATGGAATACTGGTAAAGAAGTAAATACAAAGTAAAGGCATCCATCCATCCTGCTTTCATTACTGTACTCAGTATGCCCTAAAAACTTTGAATTTAACAAGTTTCATAAACACGCATTCTCATTGCAAAGTATACATAGATGCAGATCCTGATGCTACAAAACAGTATTTCATTATAAATGAAGAATCAGCAATTTAATATTTTGATCATTAAATATTTTCAATGTATTCTCACTACCGGACATTATTTGATTCCAGATTTCATAACATCGTTGTTAGGTATCAAGTGGCGCAACGGAAACAGACAGAAACAGACAATCAAGCACACGATATTACACACCACATATCGTTCGGTATAGCGTGGGACCTAGTCCACAAGCTACAACCAGGCTTCACAAATCCTAGCAATAACAGAAACACACAATCGAGCACACGATATTACACACTACATAAAATAAATAATATCATTATACACGCCACAAGAATTTTAAGTGGTTAGCTACGTCCACGAGCTGTAACCAGGTTATTTCATTATTCACATGAACTAAAATAAACCAAAGAGCAAAGGGCTTCACAAATCCTAACAATAACAGAAACACACAATCGAGCACACGATATCACAGGCTACCGAAAATAAATAATCACGACACAAGAATTTTACGGTACGCCCACCAGCCGCAACCAGGTTACTTATTACATTATTCATCGTTCATGTGAACTAAAATAAACCAAAGACCAAAGGCTTCACAAATCCTAACAATGATATCACACACTACAGAAAATAAATAATCACGACACAAGAATTTTACACCACCCCACTGGCTGCAACCAGGTTATTTATTACATTATTCATAACGTGAACTAAAATAAACGAAACACCAAAGGCTTCACCAATCCTAGCAATAATAGAAGCACACAATATCACGCCGTACAAAAAATATATAATAACGATAAACACATAACAAAAGAGGTTACTTCATTATGAATAACTTTATGGTACGTCCGCTAGACGCAATCAGGTTATTTATTACATTATTGTTCATCATGTGAACTAAAATAGACCAAAGGCTTCACAAATTCTAACAATAAAATATCACGAAAATATATAATAACGATAAAAACACAACACAAAAATTTCATTATTTCATCAATCACGTGAATTAAAAATTAAAATAACCGAAACACGAGAGCTTCACCAATCGTAACAATAACATTATTATCGTGTTCATCGGAATCGAATTCAAACTAAAAACAACAATGCTAACTGAATTTGTTTGTTATAACAATAACGTAACAAATTCAGTTATAACAAACAAACAAATAAAAAACGAACGAACCTCGGTGGTTGATCCAGTAGGTTCACGTAAGAGAATACGTGGCGATCGATCTCCGTCGTTGATGATATTAACAGCCATCGATGGATCACAGTAATGAATTAATTAATTAATTAACCTGATGAAGAAGAAGAAGAAGAAGAATTGAAAGGAAATGGAATACGACGAAAATGAAGAATAAATAGAACAGAATAGAATCAATGGAACAACACCGCGTATTTCATGATTTCGACCATCGATTAAATAACATACAAATGTTTATATATATAATAACAAAATGGGATATTGAAACAAATATATATATGGAAATAAAAGGTGTCACCATCGAAAGGAGTTATGTTAATAATATAAATCTTACGCTTAATTTTTGATTTGATTTGATTTAATATTTTATTTTAATGTTAATTAACGCAATCGATCAGCTTCGTGTTTGGAGAACAGGCCACCAACTCTGCCAATGTGGCTTTTAATTTCTTTTTTTAAATAAACTCCTTCTCATTAACTAGGGATTAGCAAATGATATCGAGTATTAGTACCAAACTGGATACTATTATTACCAATTCGGTACCTATTTTGAGGTTTCAGGATCGGTACGTAACCGATACAATTCAGTATGGTACCGGTATTTTACCGATTTTTTTTTCATACAATACCGGTACCTGTTTTGCCGATTTTCAGTACCGGAATCGAGCTCATCCATATCATCAACTTTTTTTCAAATCAGGTCTGGTCAAAGTGTCCAACTTTAATTCTAGTTTGTGCCCTTCATGTGATTTGTCGGACGTTATTGAATTGTTGTCAGTTTTAGTCAAGGTAATCGAGCTCGAATTGACTCGAATTCTTATCGGATTTGGATTCTTATCAAACATGTTATCAATGTAGCCAAATTTATCGAACGACCTCATACGGACTAAACATGAACTCTTATTGAGATCTTGAAAACATGTGAAAATATGTATTTGAGACTAGGGACGAGAAACTTCTATTAACTCAGGCATAAGCATGCAATTCAAGTACGATTTCAACCTAAGACGATTACTGAGTATTGAGGAATTAATGAACACGATAATATACAAGGTATTGTAATATGTCACTAGCAAATAGAAGTGATTAGGTTATAACCGTTTATAGTTCTCCTTTAATATGATTGGTGGTCACTTGAACATACACTCCACACCACCTGCCATGTATAAAAGGCTCGTGTGGGTCTCTTACGATCCCAATTCCAAATGTTCGGTATTGTCTACTTCTATCCAACCCGATTCCAGTTATTTTAGGATCATATCTCTTCACTATGTATTAATTCAAAACAATTTGGCTAAATCACAAGCAAGAACATGGATTAAAATAAGATTTCAATCACAACATATAAAATTGATGAAAACATATAAAATACTGTACACACAACTGAAAATACATGACATGTGGTAGTTGGTACTTACTTCCAATAGTACATTCGTTTAAAGTTTGTTTTACTTTTACCCTTGTGATTATATACACACACACACATATATATATATATAATCAAATCAAATCAAACCAATAAGAGACTGAAAACCACATCTCATCTTAACCTTTTAAAAAAGCTATAGGCCACTGCAACAGACACCACAGCTCCAACCACAGCAGCAGCTGTAAAAACCTCATGTTTTTCCCATTTTCTCGTAAAGATGTCGAATTTAGTCATTATTGTATTTCCTTTCCCGGTTTCGGTTTCGGTTTCTGTTTTGTCTGTTTCGTCTCTGCAACATGAGAACCCGTTGGCGCCTTGACAACACCCTCCGTTGTTTTCTTTCTCTTCTATGATGCAGCTTGCCTGCTGGTCACGGTCCCAGTCCTCGACCTGGACCTGGTCCTGGTCAATGCTTTTTAAGTCATTTCCGTTTGGAGTAGACGGTTCGCTCGCGTTTTGACTTTTCTTGACCAAAGAAACACCCATCTGGCCCCTGCAATTGATTAAAGTGAATATCGACAAACAATACAAAACTAAAAGAAAAGAAAACAAGATAATAAGATTGTACCTCCAAATCCTATCAATGATTTCACCTTTTCCCATGTGATTATCGAGCAATTCAGGTACATCGCTCGGGGTAACATAACCATACCTAAAACGAATAAAAATCTTTAAAACGAATACAACGAACAAATAAACGAATCCATGGAAACAAATTTATCTTACCAGTGACCACAAACTTTGTTATCTCGAACACTATAAACTATCAAGTTTCCTGCATACTTGTGGCCACCGACATGCGAACAAGCAGTCACAGACACTTTATCCAGTCCCCGTAATTCAATCTCCTCTTTGAATTTACTGATTAAAATTGGCCCACAAAAGCCACACCTTTTATCTCGACTGCTATGCGCACACACGAATACGTGTGTACCCGTCATTGTTTCCTGAACTCCCGCGGACCAAAGTTTTCTATTCACAATCACTTCATCCACAAAGCCGTTAATGTCCGGCTCTTTTAATCCCCTTCAATCACAGAAAGTTTAATAAGTTAATCGCTTAATCACTTTAGAATTACAGATCAATCATCATATCAGTATATCACATGCCCCACGTTTCTGTTTCCTAAAAACATGTGGTATATGTCATATAATGGTCCAACTGGTATTATTTTTATTTATTTTTTCTAAAGCTCGCAGAAGATGTTAGTGTTTGTTTCTATATATCTTATCATTTATCACTTTATACAACTTATGTTGGATGCCCCATGGTGTCTTTTATGCTTCGTTAACATACTTACTCTGAAGATGTTTGTTAGTGTTTGTTTTTATGCACCATCTCACTTTATAGTCTTTTATGTTTCTTTAACATATTACTGTCCCACAAAAATGATTGGTTTCCTTTTAGGATGTCACATAAACTTCTTTCTGTTTTGTCCAAGGTAACCTTTACTAATAATTGATCGAGTTCATCCATCGGAGAGTACTTTCGTTTATTCGGCAAAAAGTCAAAAAAAAATTTCCAAACTGCATAATACTCAACACTTCCTTTGGATTATGTAGGAAGTCATGTGTTGCAAGTTTCATGAGACAAATTGTTTAAACTGAGATACTCTTTTAGGATTAGCATGATCCTTATTCTGGAATTACAAGATCCAATGTCCACATAATTTTTAGATTATTGAATACAAATTATAACCTATGATATCATTATATTAAGAACACTCTTATTATAACATGATCAATGATTATTATCTTGCACATGACATCATAACAGATACAAGCTTGTAAAGAATACTATTAAGAAGTAATTCCTATCAGCAGCCTAGGACACCGAAAGAAACAAGCAGACTTTTAATCTCTGATTCTCTTCGCATGTAATGAAATATAGATCAAGCATATATATATAGCATAGCAGAAAGTCTCAAATCCTATTTATATCAATAAAAACAAATTATCATAGACATAAACCTAACAATTAGGTCACAAAACAGATATATAAACAAAATTCACTTACCTGTACTTAATCATTTCAGGAAACAGCAATACATCTCCATCCGATAACTCTGTACCGTCACGTCCTTCACATATCGTCAACAACGTCTACAAAATCCAGATCACAAACGCAAAACGCATCAACACTTCACAATTCAAAAAAATCACCGACTAGGGGTGTTCTTCGGGTTTTTTGACATAAAAAGGTGACCCGATAATCGACCCATTTAAACTCGGGTTGGTTGGGTTCGTGTTTTAAGTGTGAAAAGAAAAGGGAAAGTTTTATTCACTAAATAAATATAATCATGCTACTAAATATCATAAAATTTCAAACATCATATGATAATGTTCAAAAGTTCCAAAACAAACTATAAAACATAATATTTTAAAAAACTAAAAATAAATGTTTTCGGTTTTTTGTCAGGTTTCGAGTTTGGGGTTGTTTGGGCTTTTTGTTGAAAACAAATGGCCCGGTAACCAGCACATTTAGGTTCGGGTTTTTCAGGTATTCTCTAATCCGGGTTGGGGTTGGTATTCGGCTATTCAGGTACGGTTAAAAAAACACACACCCCTACCGACACATGACGAAATTGTGTTTGGATCAAATACAAATGATTTTATCGTGAGAAGCATGCATATAACTAGTGTAATTATGTTAATACTAGTGTAAATCAACTTTCTTTTTTGTGTTTAGGCCACAGCTCTCTCCAATTTGAAGAAATACTCTGGCCAGACTATGTTGTCTTAAACTTTTAACAGGGCCCACACTAGAGTTTGGCTTGTGCATTCTCTCAGGAAACCATACCATCAGTTGTCGTTGTGCCGCCACAGAAGCGTAACACACGATGGGACGAAAGTATTAGGGGTGTGCGCGGTACGGTTCGGTTAATAACCGATATCAAACATGGGCTAAAATTTTGATTAAAAATACATGAAATGAATGCTTAAATACATGAAATGAAGGTATAAATATATGAAATTGAGATATTAGTACATGAAGTGGAGATATAAATACATGAAAATGATAGTACTAAACTATTAATACGTATAATACATGAAATAGAAAAAAAAGGTTGGAAAATATAATAAAACTGAAAAGTTCGGTGCGCTTCGGTAATTTTCGGTTATTTCAGTTACTTCGGTTCTGTTTCTGTTAACGATTCGGTTATTATTCACCCCTAGAAATAGAAATTATTACTCTATAGCTTTTGAGCTATAAGCTACAGTAAGTAATTATTATTACAATATATTATTTTTATATCGTAATTACCTTAATTCAAAACTATAATTACTCTTATTATCTTAATATTTACTACGTTTAATTTTATTTGTACCGGTGAAACTAAACACTAACCTTCACCGGAATGTCACTCTTACGAGCCTTAAGCGCTCCAGCTAAAACCTTCGGCAACGGATGAGCATCCGACGATTCAACTCGCGAAGGCCACAGCTCATGAGTCTTATAACACAATATCACATGCCGGTCGTACGTAATAGCAGTTCCGGTAAGCTTCTCAGCGTACATATCCGGCCGTTTGAATCCGAACTTGACATTGTCGTCAGTCGCCGGTACGGCAGTGGTAGTGGTAGTGCCGTTGTCCGGTACGGCGGCGGCCATACAGGTGGAATGAAAGCGAGAGGATGTAGAGAAGAGATAGGAGTAGTAAGAGGATATAGATAATTGAATGGCGGGAAATGTTCTAGGGTTTGTTTGCATTTGCATACGGTTGAGTAATAATTGAATTGATTTGGTTCGTTATTAAACGTGAGAATCAAGTAGGATAATTATATATATACAATTAGAATAACTATATATATACAATTAGAATAACTATGTAATTATATCATTTGTATTAGATTCAAACCCTAAATATATATATGCCATTGATCTACATAAGAACATCAATCAAAGAATTATGGATTCTAGTTTTACTTAAGACGGGAACTGCCAAGGCCGGCCCAACCTTTTTAGAGGCCTAAAGCGAACTTCAAAATTGAGGCCCTTTTAGAATCACGTAAGCCTAGCAAAATAAGCGAGTGGGGCCATCATCCAGTCGGGACGACCTATTGAAATAAAAAAAATACTAGAAAACGGAATCAACTGCAAGACAATGAGAACAAATTGGTGTCAAATCTTCTATTAGTCGAACCATGATTGCCAAACACTATCAATTTTCCAAAAACCTTGCAATTTAATCATGTCCGGTCAAATTTCTTGAAGATTTTAAATACTGCCAAGTGAAGGCAAAATTTATAGCCAATACATTAGATTGCAAGTTTCGATTAAATATAAAATAGGCTTGGAAAGACGTTATTTTAAATCTTGAAATGATAAACTAAGTGCTAACTAATAAACTTACATTTAACAGTGCTAACATGATTGCTTAGATTGGTCAAATTAACATGTTCTTGATCAAAACTTAGACATGTAAGTGCACTTTATTGAAAAACATATATATACACTTATACAGCTTATGTAAGAGTGAAAGCTGATATGCAATGTTGTTGCATGAACAAAGTTAAAAACCAGAATTGCTTCCTCTCTTTGAAAACTATAAAAGCATGAAAAAAATAATAAATTAAAATCTACGCAAACATGAATATCGAATAAAAATACCACACAACTCACTATTACTTCAAAAATATGTCTAACGAAAATTGCACACTGCTCATTGTTTCTTAAAAAAAACTATGAATACCTTTGATAACCATTCAAGATCTGTGAGAAACATCAAATTATCTATACAAAATATGAAACATTTAAAGCCCTAGTCATAAAAACTTGGGGGCCCTTGAAATTTGGTGGCCCTAAGCTAGGGCTTCACCTAGTTACAAAGAAGGGCCGGCACTGGGAACTGCAGGGCCGGCTTCGAAAAGGCGAAAAATATTTTGAGCCAAAGGTGAAATTTTTTTGACCCTAAAGTAAAATAAACATTTTGTTGGATTTAAACAATTTAATTTTAAATGGCTTATTTGATTATTATTTCAATCAATCAATCATACCCAGTGAAGTCCCACCAACAGCAAAGCTATAGGTAGGGTCTGGGAAGGGTGGGATGTAGGCACACCGTACCTCTATCCAAAGGGATAAAGAGGTGGCTTCCAGAGAGACCCTCAGCTCTAACATACATATGTACGAAGCAATACAAAGGAAATCAAAGTTCAACAGTAATATAATAATAATAATCTTAAAGTTGTCTTAAATAAGACTAGAACTCACAAACTTTTGGTTAGATGTCATAGCCTTTTACCACTAGACGAAGCTAGTAGTTATGTAATTGTGTTGAAACATTGATTATACATATTTTTTTTTATAAAAATACATTAATTTTTTTTGAATAAAAAAAATTTCAGGCCTAGCAGGGTGTTGGGCCTGTGGCCGTCGACTACCCTGCCATGCCTCAAAGACGGCCCTCACGGGAAGTAAAATAGGTGGAAAAGAAATTAGTTATTAAAAGAGAGAGATTTCGATATATGGGTAGAGGTGTTTATAAACCGTTAAAACTGAACAGGTCGTTCAAGCTAAGGTTCGGTTGATACAGTTTCGTTCACAAATATCATTCAAGCTAAGTTTCTGGTTGATATAGTTCCGTTTACAGTTCGTTATAGTTGTTTATCTATTCATACTACATCACTTGGGTTGGTGGCAGTAATATGGAGGTAGAGACAAAGCTTAGAGCGCCAGTAATATGGAGGTAGAGGTACGGAATCGGGTATTTTGGTTTTAGGTTTGGTCAACAAAAGTCAAGAACCAGGTCTGGTAGGAACTGGTTCCCGGTATGATAGGGTATTTGACCAGGTTTGGCGGGTTTATATCGGGTTTTGTCCAAGTCGGGTTTTGGTTTTGACCGAGTAAGGTTGGAACTAATTCCAGCGGGTCCGGATACGTTTTTTCTAAGGAACCAATATTCGGTTCATACTTGTCGGTCGGGTAGGACTGTGTCTGGTTCCAGGTCGAGTCCGGAACCGGGTTTTTGGCCCACCTCTATTTGGAGATCCCAAGTTCCGTCTTGAAGAATTGTAAATATTTAGAGGGTGTAGTTAAGGAGTAGGTTCTATTGTCGCTAATAAAAATATATTCAAACTACGGCTAAATCCTTTTTTTCTTTATTTTAATTTCGAAATATTTAACAATTATATAGCATATTATCATATTCATCTACAAAGTCATAACACAAACATACGGTTAAAGAAAAGACAAATGTCACAAAAAAAACAAATATTTTCTGTTTTACTTGTTAAAACCCCTCAACATCTTTTTACACGTTAAATTACGTAATTAGGTAAATAATAGACAATGAAAACTGATAGCCTAGCGACTCACCAAATACGACTGGCTTGATAGCCGTTTTTTAAAACGATGGTTAGTGGTTAACTCTAGAATTTTTATCAAAACCGATCAAATCGAGCCTAAATTTTTTTCGATATAGTCACTGGTATATTTAATTTATTTTAAAAAATTACTATAATGTTAATAAGATGTTTCAAATATCATGTATGAATTTCAAGTAAATAACTACTATAATTTTTTAATTTCGCGGAAAAGAAAATGCTTTTGGATAAAATAGGTTACACGTGGCTTGTATGAAAACTATGAACCTTGTCTTAAGTTTCTCTAACTTATGTGGATGAGAATCTTCATGGTTTAATTTGTCATGACTATTGGGGCATTGGCTCGTGATCTTTTAACGTGATGAGAAAACTTTAAAAAAGATTCCTATCATTTTCTACTCTAGAAAATGTTACTACTTATGTCTCAATTTTTATATTTTTTGTTTTAATATAACTATTTACTTTCGAAAAGAAACTTGTTAGTTTCTGATTTTTTTCTATATGTATATATAGTTCTTTTTATTTTTTATTAACAAATTCATATTCGTTACATATATCACTCTTAAAAAGTATAGTAAAATTTAAGTTCGTAACATCTTTCAAACATTTGATGTTAGAGAAACAATATAAGTTAGTTATTTCATACTTGTTTGGGTTTAACTTTATAAAATTGCAATTATAAAGTAGAAATAAATAGCGAGTGGTTTATATTTAACTGGTCATAACTGTTTTTAAAATACCACGTATATATTACGTTTAGTTTGGTTTTGACTTAATCTTCTATTAAATATTTCACACCATAAATGTATAACTTAAGGAATAATCAAGAACAAAGAAATAGAAACATTAGATAACAAAAACGATTATTTCTAACAGTACAATGAATCACAACCAAACGAATAAATTGAGGATTACAAGACTAGACAAAAAACCATGATGAAGCCCGAAACCAAATTGGGATCAAGAACCGAGATGACTTGTAGAGACGAAAAACATATATAACTTGGTTTGTGTTACCTACGTCTCGTTCTATCTATTATTTTAATACGCATCACAATTTGAGATAGAGTACTAAGCTCACAAGTACGCACCAACTATGACCCAAGTTGTGTTTAGCTCAAATTGATCTCAGTCCAATCCAACATACAAAATACACACGGTTAATTACATTAGACCTAAAAATCGTTACTAATATCTTTATTCAATATTATTTACTATCAAATTGAAATATCCATATATTTAAACAACTTGTAACCGAACAAATAGTTATATATAAATTTTCAATCGAAATTGTTTATTGTTGGCTATAATATAAGGTGGTGGGTATCAACACCAAAACTTCCAAATATCATATAGGCGTCACATCATCATCATCATCATCATCATCATCATCGTACTCAGTATATCCCACCAATAACAATGCTATGGTAGGGTCTGAGGAGGTAAGATGTAGACAGCCTTACCTCTATCCCATAGGGATATAGAGACTGCTTCCGGTGCGACCCCCGGCTCGATAGTAGTTTTGCATCAAGCCTTGGACATAAGGCACATAGCACTCAATCATCGGGACACCGGCTGATTGGTGCATGTGCCCTTGTCTTTCGGCTATCAACGCCACCACATGATGCCTGATTAACCTTCCGCCACTTTTAACGTTATTTTCATGAGATTAGTAAAATAATGTCAAAATTAGTGCAATTTTACTTTTGCCCACCTGAGGGTTCACACACATATATACATTATAGGCGTCACATCATATATATATTTTTTTCAAACTTCCTAATACTTGCATACACAACTAGTGGATAGCTCAAATTCGGGCCCCAATAGGAGATGCGTGAATTCTAAAATGCTTAAGCTCATCAAGCTATCGATTCAAATTTGAGTTCAACTTAACATCTCTAAGTTAAACTCACACTCAATTAACTTGTTCCATAATTACAACTTTTTTTTAATTTCTTCAATGTATGTGAGCTTCACCATACACAACCAAGGTTTTCAGACATTATAATCCCATTTTTATCATCTATCAAGCAAATGGGTCTTTAATAAAACAAATTAGAAGAATAAATTGGATATGGCTCAACGGTAGAGCACTCACTTTACAGTGAGAGTTATGAGGTTCAAACCTTATTATCACCAATTTATATTGAAGATATGAGGGATGACCTTGGTTTGCCAGGGTTCGAGTCCTGATCTCACCCGGTTTTACCGGCTCCTCGTTGTCGTGCCATTTGGCGGGCGTGGGGGTCGGGTTTTATCCGGTGAATCCCTCAATATGTGGACCGCTAGGGGCTCCGTTCGTCCGGATTAGAGGTCGGCTCGGGCTACCTTTAGCTAATGGGGGTCGCGTATGAAGTACCCGGCGTTACTTAGTTGGTCGTTAAAAAAATAAATAGAAGAAAACAAAGTTTCTTCCAAGATATTTAAAGGCATTTCCTTGTGCTTTAACTTT
>NW_027504640.1:0-15497 GCF_021521415.1 Bidens hawaiensis
CATTTTTTTTATTTGTCCAATTTATAATTATGTCTAAATAATTATGTTTTAAATGTCAAAATGCATGCCTAAAATAAACCTCCACATATTTTCGATAACCAATTTATAATCATAGCTCATTGTCTCTTGAAACTAACATAATTCAAATAGGAGCCAGTCAGGAGCAATATTTAACGAAAATCTAACTCAAAAGATGTAAGGCCCCGATCCCGGTGCCCTACTTTGGCGTTGGATTTACTCATAAACACAGTTTCATATATCAGAGTTAATTAAAACTTTCGCGGAAACGTTAACTTCAATCATTCGATACAAAAACATTCAAACTTGTATTTAAAACATATCTTAAAGCATCATATTTTAATCATCATATCTTCCATCTTCATATGCCAGCCATTCTATCCATGCCATGTGCCATCCTCATGCTAGCTCATTATACATATTGACTTGCGTGCATACTAAAAGTCAGCTACTCTAAGTGAGTTCTAGTTAATCGAGCGAAATACAATACATCCACATAGTTACATATATACGTATCCGAAGATACATATTCATACTTAACCTGATACCACATTTTCATACATACATATTATCACTTTCCTCAGTCCACCGAGAGTATGTTCATGGTCTGTCATCTATACCTATACTCAAGGTCGTGAACACGAAAAAGGTCCGCAGTCCTTACCTATGTTCCCCGTTCATGGTACGTACAAGGTCTGCAGTCCTTCCGTATACCATCCTACACAACAACATGTACAAGGTCCGCAGTCCTTCCCTATGTTGCCACCTATTCCATAGCACGTACGAGCTCCGCGTTCCTCCCATATGCTATTTCATTTACAGCCCGTATAAGGTTCATAGTCCTTTCCAATGCTGACTCCTATCTACAATACGCATAAGATCCACCGTCCTTATCTACGTTGAAATCTATCATCTATAACACGTATAAGGCCCACGGTCCTTAACTATGTTCACATGTCGAGTCTAGCTCCAGTAAAAGTTTAGAGGGATTTGTCATCCTAACTTACTATGTCGAACGTAGATCTCACATACCATTCATGTACCTACTTAAATACACCTCACATATACGAACACTCTAAGCGTTCTTAGTATCATTCGTCTAACAATTATACTCCTTGAAGATACGTGCAATATCCAAAGATCGTTCACGTACCGACAGGCATTCGTTCATTACATTCATACATTCTATCACATATATCATATATAGCATACACTTACCACTTAAGTTAAGTGTATTAGCATTCACATTGAGTATGCACACATCCCGTAAACATAACAAGGAAATGGGGCAAGAAACTCACCTGAGTCCTGTTACGTTCGGCGTTAATGGATAATCATTTCTTTAGCTGTGCGCGACTAACTGTATAACAATTACATGTATCAATTTACTATCACTACCCATTTCACGTTTCTAGTTTAATTATAACCCTCAACAAACGGGGTGTGGGGGCAGCGCCCCTGGCAGCGGAGTTCTAGGGAAGGCAGCCCCTAGCAGGGTCCAAGGAGTAGAGCCCCTGGCTGGGGTCGAGGGCTTCTTTGTAATTAATCCATTAATTGTCTTAATAGATTTTTCATTAGAATTCTAATTTATTATTTTATTTGCTAATTCATAAAGTTCGAGGGATTCTTTGTTATTAATCCATTCTTTTCTAAGTCCAGGACCTTTCTGTCATTCTTTCAAAGTCTAATTCGTTATCGTGCCCCTTAACGAATGAGGTTCATTCGTTACTTCTTAACAAATGGATCTTTGTAACGAATTGACCCTCATAACGAACTTGTCTTTATAACGGGCTGGCCTTTATAACGAACTGGCGTTTATAACGAACTGGTCTTAACGAATATTCATAACGAATGAGGGCTTATTCGTTATTCTCTTTTAACGAATTGGCATTAACGAATGAGGGCTCATTCGTTAATTCTTCGTAATGAATTGCTTAACGAATTCGTTACACGCGCCTTAGGGTTAGGTAAAAGAATGTCAGAACCTTCTCTGACATTACCTTAACCTCGTACGCCTCATATCCGGCGCCGCCGTGCCGGAAAATCGGGCGGTGGCCGGAATAGCGTATTTATACCGTTTTTCACCGTTTATCGTCCCATTCGATCCAGATCCGAGCTAGGGTGAACCTAAGCTCGTCTTTTGATCAGTTATACCCGATTCCATCTGGATCTCGTGACTTTAACGGTTAAGGGTGTCGGCTCCTCGTTTCGTGGCTAGATCTAACGAGTTTGGATCCATACAATATCATAATATCATTACCTCGGATCGATACTTGGTTTTTTCTTGTTATTTTGGCTAGAGATTGAGAGAAAAAGAGAGAGAGTTTAAGTGTGTGTATTGGATAGTGTATGGAATTGGTGGAATGGATGGATTATGGGGTAATATGGTATATATATAATGGGTCATGGGCTTAAGCATGTGGTCTTTCTTACTTGTTAACCCAAGTCCAATACCCATATAATATTTAACCCAACACAAGCCTAACACACAACAATAAATATTATCTTCTTAACCGAGACAGGAAACGGGTATTATATTATTATTATTATTATTAATCTACTAGATTAATTTATTCTTCCGATGTAATTAATATATTAAATATTATTTACAGAAATTTCGGAATGCTACAAAAGAAATTGTAGGGAATATGTATAATTTACCAAAGCAAATATGATCTTTTAAAGTTAAAAGTTAGACATTCTAATTCTAAAGTGGATTTTGTTTTCAAGAAGGTAAGTTACTAATTATATATTTTTTTTCTAGTTTGACATTTGTTAGAATTAATTTGAATTTGCGGCAGCCAAGTCCTAGAGATTCACAATACAAAGTTTATTATTCATTTCAAAGTTTATATTATTTGGATAAATGAGACGAATGTTGTGGGTTGTTAGTTTACTTTTAATTTGTACCATTTTATCCTTTTATGTTATTTGATTAGATATGTTTTGATATATTGTTAGTTTAGATACTTGCTGGAATTTATAGACATGGAACTATGACGCGTGTTTGAAAAAATTAAGTTTCTTTTACAAGTTCTTATGTTGTTACTTTTATATTTTTAACCGTGTGTAACACGGGCTCTAATCTAGTTATCATTATGCCTCTTACATTTTGTAATTTATTTCGTATTTTTATAAATAATAATACTAAACTAACTAAATGTTTCACTTTAATATTTTAAAGATGTCATTCGTAATCACAAATTTCATCAAGGATAATAAGTCAACTTCAGGAGATGCCAAACAACAGAGCTTGCGGACAATGGGATGGTCCGATCTAGAGTACGTACAAAGCTGCCATTTATTCACTTTTTTAATATTTTTGTAGTGACAACTCCAACATACTCTATATCTAATGCTTATTTACAACATATATTTGTACTTAGGGGTAACTCTAATTTCCTTAGACCGTGGCATGATTTTATCACGAACTTGAAAAAAAAATGAATTTAAACTTGTAGAGACACGAAGCTGAAGCGCAATCTGGATGATGCCTATGATTTGCATTGTGACACGAGTATGTCGGCTACTAAAATCAAATATGAACTGGAAAAGGAGAAGGTTGATTGGGGATTCTGCGGCTCTTCTTCTAACCCCAAAGGTGAAGTAAAGTCTTAATGGACATCTTATAATAAAAACTTTTTTTTTTTTGTTTCTTTTTTTTTTCAATTGTGGATTCAGCATCTTTAGTGTTTTGTTATGTTTGTTTTAAGATATTGTTTGATTGGTCATTCATTTGGTCTGATTTCTTGATAGATATTGTATATCTTTCAATTTTACAAAATTATAATAATTTAAATTATTTTCAAGAAAGGGTGATCCTTCCTTGCATCCAGATTTTATACATAGTTATATGTTGCTTTATCATGAGTGAAAAGTAAAAATATGTTTTAAAATGCTTATTTTAGATAAGCAAGTTAAATTACAAACAAAACAACAAATATGATTTATAAGAAAATATTTTGAAGTTTAATTTTGTTTTGTAAACATTCAACTATGTAATGTCATTTTTAAAAGTTTATGTCTTTTAATATTATGTTCCCATTTGAAGATAACTTGCAATTATAAATCATGTTACCATGCAAAACCATCTTAAAAAATATGTTATCATTTGAAATTATATGTGTTTAATTGTCGATTTTATATCTCCACACGTGTTGCACACGCGTCAATAACCTAGTTAATTAATATTTCGTTAACAAATAGGGCATTTATTGACGTATCCTGGGAGCGCGACCAGTTCTATTCTTAACACTTTACCTTCGTCTCATCACCTATTCCACTTGATAAGGTGAGTAATTCGCATCCCTCTTTTTAACGTTTTACATCTTTTTGAGGGAGTTATGTGTTCACAAGTTAAATCGATTATAGTTTTTCACTACAATTTAACTATTTTCGTAGATATGAAATTTCTCAATTAGTTGATACGTGCGATTGTGACTACGTGTTTATTTTGTGTTATGGTTGTTGGTATCTCATCCTCATCCTCAACCTAATTAATAAGATCAATTAGTTGATACGTGCGATTGTGACTACGTGATACGTGCCAGAGTAACTCGACCCGTTTGGGACGAGAGAAATGGTCCTTTAATATTATTGTTATATTAATTAATGTAGTTCATGTTTATCGCAAGGAATTGTCATTTTAATATTACTAGATAAGTGCTCGCGCGATGCGGCGGGAAATAAAAATCATAATAATCATGTAATAATTATGGTTGTTCAATGTTTGTTGAAACTTTGAAAACGTTAAACCAATCACCGCTTTTGGTAAGCCGGTTTTCGAATGTTGAAACCATAGCAAACGGTTTGGTTTTAGATTTATGAACTCGGCCATATAAACGGGCTGGACGGTAAACTTATTCTTGAAGCTCAATGCCTGAAACCAAACCGTTAGTAAAAATTCGGTTTAAATTTTCAACGGTTCAGTTTCGGTTTTCAATAATAAAAAATAGAACCAAAGGCTCACGGTTTAACTTAGAAACTGCTAAAATAGAATTGTTAACACTCATACGTAACATGATAATTTTTTTAATTGAAATAAGACTATAGCAATACCATACTCAAATTAAAGATAGTAAAATACTCATTTTTATGGTGGAATTTATAAAAATATATATTAAAGTATGAACAAGTTACTACCGTTGAAAAATCCTTGGTGGGATTAGTTTACAATTAAAATTAAAGGGAATAATTGGGTATGGATGAAGGTTTAAAGTTGTAACTATTTTTATAATTTACAAAAGTTGAGTAAAGTTGTGGGGGCAATGTTGTAATTATTTCTATGCATATTTTTTCTAATGGACAAATTTGTCCCTATCTTACATGCTATAGAAGGTGTACATTGTACATTACAAGTTGTAAATTACTTATAATGTAGGTGTCTTAATTTGATCATGTCTCATGTATTATATATAGTATAGATAATATATACAAAAATTGTTATTACTTGCTCAACTTTATGTTGACAAACTATATATTTTCACCCATGACGCATGTAGCCTTTTGTGATGAAGCAAGTGATGAAGTCTAGATTATACACTAGGTTGCCATGATGAATAAAGAACAAAATTATTTATAAGTCTTTGATTGTAACGTTATTTTTGTTTGAGAACAATGTCATATTTTTGTGTATTTGATTGCAATATGAAATGAAAGAGTTTATATATTGACACATGTAATTACTTTAGTGTCTTCTGAGCTATGATATAATATTGTCGCGCCCCAGCATGTTCCGCCATAGGTTGGGGTGTGACAATATTTTGGTTTGTTAACTATTCTTAGTTACTATTTTATAATTATTATTCATGTTAAAGGAAGTTTGGAACGGGATTGGATAAATATCATGTTCCGGGCCAACGGGACCGAACACTAGTTTAAACCCCTCGTTTTGACGTCTACACTAACTTGTATTCGGTTAAGACATGGGTTTTACTTAGAAGTTGATTTATATGAGTTTATTTTCTGTTTTCACACTTTGGAATAATTTGAACCGAACTTAATCTAATATCGAGTGTCGGACCCATTAAACCGAACACACGCTTAACTTATAAAATTAGTGGTTTCTCTTTCGGATTCCTGCACCATGCAACGAATTGAACCCAATACTCAATTGGGGTTATAAATATTTAATTCAACCATCTAAACTACATAGTTAGCATCATATTATCCAGATTCTTCGTTTTTTATGATTTTATACATACTTATATCTTCTCAATATACAAATTAAACTCCAAAACCCCGAGGTTTAAATTCAAGTTTTTTTTATTTATTTTTTTTTTATTATTTATCTTATGTCAAATTCTCAATCCTAAACTCATTTATTTCTCGTACTCGCTTGTTAAAAACCGAACCTTTCGGTTCGCCCGTTTAAGGACTGACTCGTGTATTTCTACACTCACTTCATTTCCAAGTGAATAATCACACTCCACTTTTTACACTTTTATACTTTTGGGGGTAGGATGCGTAACCATATTCAACTACGCATTTTAATACCTCAATACTAAACCCACAATTCCTCACTATGTGTTTACACGAAAAATTCCTCGATCACCTATTTGTGCCTCATTATGATTGTTTGCTTAAGTGTTTAATTATTGTTTATGATTTGGCCTCATCCTCATCCTCATTAACTATGATCATACGTACCCCTAACTATTGTAGCTTTGTGCTAATAGATTAGGGCCTCATTTATTTATCCGAGTATTTTGGTTGTTAACAATTAGAAAAGAGCGTCGGTTATTTACTTTACATTTACAATGGTTGTTGCGATGTACTATTTACTCATATGAATTGTGATTTTCTCTCATTATATACATATAACAAAAACTAGTGTGTTGCTTACCAACATTCATGTTGATCAAATATATAATTATGCATTGTACATGTGTAATGAAAAAAAAATTGCAAAACAAACATAAGAGTCTTAATAAATACATATTTCATAGCATATTTTAAACACAAAATCACAAATCCATAACATACTTGAAACAAGAACCATATATGTAAATGTTGGGTTTTAACAAGATTATCAAAGTCATATAAACCCATTTATATGAAAAACACAGTGGATAATAAATTTTTAAATCTTGATAATTTGATTAATATTAAAACGATTTTATATAAACCCAATGCCCGGATCCATATACGACAATACATGCTATCAAACCAACCATTGGGTGTTTAGCATACTACCTTCAAGATGCTAAGAAATATGAAGGAAATGAAGATTGAGTGGCTAGTCATCAAAGTAGAAGAATCCTCAAGCTTGTATACCAACAAGACACCCTTGATTTGTTAGGATTTACTCAATTGAAACTCCTTCTTGTTCCTTCCTATCTTGGCCGAATTCAAGAGAGATGGAGAAAGAGTTTACTTGCAAAATGTGTGTGTGAGAGAGAAAGAAAGGATGCAACCTTTGCACACTTATCTTGGATAATCTATTCACATGAATGTTCTTGAAAGAGTGTATTAATAAATAGATGACAGAGAAAGATATTCCCTCCTATTCAAACCCTCTCAAATTAATTACTTATGTTATATTTGTCACATAATAATAAAATGTAACATAATATAATGTATGTAACATGCATCATGTTACTTAACCAACTTAAAATAGATTATAAAATATCTATCTCAAAATATAAATTATCCATATAATTTATTTACCACACAAGTGGAAATATTTAGAAACTCATTTTCTAAATGTCGTACGTGTTGATATTTATTTATTAGATCATATCTTAAAATAAGTATCGTGGGTGTTTGTCTAGCTTGATATTGGGTATGACCCGGCTTGGATCATAACGTACTAGCCACATCAACTCTAATATGTGTCTTGGGCTGACCGATTCCAACAATCTCTCACTTGCACAAGATACATAAAAGATTGATGCAAATAGCAAATACTGCCTAACAACGGTTTACTACCCATAATACGTATGAAGAAGTGCCATTCAATAACATCATTGTAACATCCTACTTTCGATTATAATAATAAATGAAATTTCGTTTATTCAATAATGTGTCGTGTATCGGTTTAGATTATAAACAATAGAAGGTGGGCTTGGACATTTAGAACATGGAATAAGAGATGAAATGGGCCTTAGATCCATTGGCTTAAGTGAGTATACATACCACTTAAACTGTAACACCCCGTAACCGCAGCGGAAACGTACACGGGATGCAACAGACACATCTGATATCAACAGCATTGCTTATAAAGAAAATACCACTACATTAATTTATAACATATTACATTGTTGTGAGTTGCGTTACTGTCTAGGTGTTACACACATATATTACCAATAAAACATTAATAAATTCATTACAAAACATAGAGCAGCAAGCTTCCAACAGGTAGCACAGATAGTTAAGCACATATCAATCATTCCAACTTGGGCATACCTAGAAAACATGTAAAGAAAACGGGTCAACTACGAATAGTTGGTGAGTTTCACTAATTTAAATAAACACTGACAAATCATTTTAATAATCATTTATTAACAATATAATCATGCTGGGAACTATGTTACCCCAGAACATTTCCAATAACTTTCTGGGAACTATGTTACCCCAGAACAATAATAACCCCTGGGAACTATGTTACCCCAGAACAATAACAACCCCTGGGAACTATGTTACCCCAGAACAACAATAACCCCTGGGAACTATGTTACCCCAGAATAATAATAACCCTGGGAACTATGTTACCCCAGAACAACAATAACCCCTGGGAACTATGTTACCCCAGAATAATAATAACCCTGGGAACTATGTTACCCCAGAACAACAATAACCCCTGGGAACTATGTTACCCCAGAACAATAATAACCCCTGGGAACTATGTTACCCCAGAACAATAATAACCCCTGGGTACTATGTTACCCCAGAACAATAATAACCCCTGGGAACTATGTTACCCCAGAACAATATAACCCCTGGGAACTATGTTACCCCAGAACAATAACACATTATAAACATTTTATATATTCTATGCATCAGTCCATATATATATAAATGTACAAGTATTTCCATACGATCGGTATGTACTTAAATACTTTAAATAAGACATGTTTTCCGCCCCGGGAAAATATAATTAAAACAATTCATTAAAAGGGGCTCGTGAAAACTCACATTGTTGTGAGTCGGTGAGTAATATAAGGAACAGCTACGTGCCTGGATCTGTAATATAATATATCTAGTCGTTACTATATAATTCCCATAACTTAAATACATGTCAATCGGTACATCTGGGAACATTGTTAACCCAGTACTGTACTCGATTCGGGGACAATGTTAACCACGTGACACTTCTAAGGACTCAGATTGACATTGCTTAGAGTTTGACAGTCAATTTAGTTAAGGTGATGAAATTATAGCTCGGTTTGACACCCCGTTTGGCCGTGGGGCCCGTTTCCGGTATTTCGGTGCCGGAAACGGTAAAATCGGGTAAAATTACCCAAATCATCCGGATTATTTTCGGATGATTTATTTTTACTTAATTTACTTAGATTTATGAAATAGTCTATTTTTAGAGTTTTCATGTACCAGTCAGCTCGCTTATGCGAACTTTGCCGGTTTACACGTTTTAAGCTTTAAAAACTTGTTTTTATGTTCTTTTTAGCACAAATAATTACCCGATTAGTCTCGGGTCTTGAAATTTTGCACAAAACTTAATTTGACAGAAAGGAATTTTGTAAAAATTTTCCAGATTTATTTTCTTATATTTATATTTATTTATCTATTTTTAAATCTTATTAAAATACTAAATATATCAAAAATACCAAAACACTTTAGAAAAGTCCCAAGTTTTTCTGGGATGATCTTTATCATCCTCATAACTTTCTGGAATTTTCCCAGATTTATTTTCCTACATTTACATTTATTTATCTATTTTTAAATCTTGTTAAAACACTAAATATATCAAAAATACCAAAACACTTTAGAAAAATCCCAAATTTTTCTGGGATGATCTTTATCATCCTCATAACTTTCTGGAATTTTCCCAGATTTATTTTCCTACATTTACATTTATTTATCTATTTTTAAATCTTGTTAAAACACTAAATATATCAAAAATACCAAAACACTTTAGAAAAATCCCAAATTTTTCTGGGATGATCTTTATCATCCTCATAACTTTCTGGAATTTTTCCAGAATTTAAAACTTATTTTTCAAGCCATTTTCACCCAAAACCGAGCTAGAAAGCCCTAGAACTCGTTTCACCGAAAAGCCTACTTAGACTTTTCCAAATGAGCTCAAATTTTGTGGGTGACTTTTATATGTTATAAAAAGCTTATCTTAAATTTTCCGGAATTTTTCATCATGTTTTGCTATTTTTCACTATTTTTGGCCAAAACCGAGCATTAAATTCACCAAATATTCATCTTTTATCCAAAAATTACCAAAAATTCACAGATCTCATATTTTCATGTGTAGATCATCTCTGTGAAATTTCGTGACCCGACTCTAAGCACACGTAAATCTGTCCATTTTTTCATAACACACGAAAACCGAACTATTTTGTGTTTTCTAGCTTTAGATCGCAAGGATCTCGGTTTCTAGCCTTTGCTAGCCGCTAGATACAACACTTACAAGCACAATATCACTATACCAAGCAAGTTACACCAATAATCAAACCATTTCTTTCAAAGTGTCGGTTTTTAAGTAAAAACAAAGGTTTTAACCGTAGAAATCCATTCCCGACTCTTTTTACTCATTTCTTGGACCATGATCCCTTGTATAGCATGTATACACCTCTTGATCATGCAAGAGTCGGTTTCATCTCGGGTTTTCACCCATCTTTCACTTGGAAACTCATTTTAACAAGATTTTAACCGTAAAAATTCGTTATAAACTCTTTTAACTCATCACTTGGATCAAGATCCTTTGTATAACTTGTATACATCACTTGATCATGCGAGAATCGGTTTCAACTCGGGTTTTCACCCATTTTTACATTTGAAACCTCCTTTTCTCAAGATCATGAAGTTAGAAAGCAAAATTCAAGCTTAAAAACATATGTTATACCTTCAAATCTTGGTTAGAACTTGAGTTTTTGGATGAACTTAGAAGGGTTTAGATAGTTGAGAGAGTTTTGATGTGTAAAAAAAAGAAAAATGAATTGATTATGATTGTAAAGGGACCGATCGGTCCACCATAAGGGTGGGGGGTGGGTCCCACAAATCCATTCTAAGCCACATATTCGGATTACGCAATCCGGATAATGTTGTGGATAATCTGGTTCAGTTCGTTTCTCGTTTAAACTCGTAATTCGGCTTAAAACGGGCCTAAAATGGTTGTTTTTCGGGTTAACATAAAATTTATATAAAACTGATTTAAAAACTTTAAAAACTTAACCCATGACATTAAAACATCATGTTATTAATAATTACGCATCTTTTTCGGTTTGATTGATCGTCTCTTGCTTGGTTTGGTGTTAAAGGTTTCGTTTATCGTACCGACGTACTAATAAATCGAAATCCTTTTTCTGTGCTATAATTCACTTATCCCGAAGCATTAATACCTCGTAAATATCACTAAACATTATATACTTCGTCTATAATGTAATTCCCGATTCGTTCGGGTTTCAATAATCGTTCATTGGTTAATTGTAATTCCAATATGATTCACTATATAATTGAGTATGATTCATACTGTGAACCATATATATTCGTATAAACGTGCTATAACTCATATAATCAATATTAAATAACACGTAAATAGTATATTCCGGCTAGGGTATACCTGGAGTTGCCGGAATCGTTACATTCTCCCCCCGTTATAAAAATTTCGTCCTCGAAATTTTATGCGTCAACTACTTCCTTTTGAGGAAATAGGTGGGGGTATTTCTTCCGAAATTCATCCTTTCGTTCCCAAGTAAATTCTGGGCCTCGTTGCGAATTCCATCTAACTTTGACCAACGAGATCTTATTGTGTCTAAGTTGCTTGATCTTACCGTCTACTATTTCGATGGGCTCCTCTACGAAGTTGAGCCTATCACTTATTTGAACACCCTCTAAGGGTAACACCGATGTCTCATCCGCCAGACATCTTTTCAAATTCGATACATGAAACACGTTATGAACTGCACTTAGTTCCTCAGGCAGTTCTAGTCGGTAAGCTACCGGACCGATCTTTGCAGTAATGTTGAATGGTCCAATGTATCTAGGAGCCAACTTCCCCGCCTTTCCAAATCTGACCACTCCTTTCCAGGGTGATACTTTCAAGTATACCTTTTCACCCTTCTCAAATGACAACGGTTTTCGACGGGTATCAGCATAACTCTTCTACCGATCCCGCGCGGCTTTCAGGTTGTTCTTAATCTCAAGAATCTTGCTGGTCGTCTCCTGGACCAGATCCGATCTAATGACCTGCGGGTCACCCACTTCAGACCAGCAAAGTGGTGATCGGCACTTCCGCCCATACAATGCTTCATAAGGTGCTGCCTTTATACTGCTGTGATAACTGTTATTATAGGAAAATTCAACGAGTGGGAGATGTTGATCCCAATTTCCCTTAAAGTCCAGTACGCAGGCACGAAGCAAATCCTCCAAAGTTTGAATGGTCCTCTCAGACTGACCATCGGTCTGAGGGTGGTAAGCTGTGCTTAGGTCAATACGTGTTCCCAATGCTTCTTGGACAGCTTGCCAAAGTTTGGAGGTGAAATGGCTATCCCTATCGGAGATGATCGAGATGGGGATGCCATGACGAGACACTATTTCATTTATATAAATTTGCGCAAGTCTCTCAGTGTTAAAAGTATTCCTAATTGGAATAAAATGTGCCGATTTGGTTAATCGATCCACGATTACCCAAATCGCATCATGACCTCGGGGTGTCTTGGGGAGATGTGTCACAAAATCCATTGTGATCTGCTCCCACTTCCATTCGGGAATTTCCGGCTGTTGCAACATTCCCGAAGGTTTCTGGTGCTCCGCCTTAACTCTCGCACACGTCGTACACTTGCCGACGTATGTGGCTATATCCTTTTTCATTCCTGGCCACCAGTAAAATTCTTTCACATCCTTGTACATTTTATCTGATCCCGGATGTATGGAATATTTCGATTTATGAGCTTCGTCCATGATTAAATCACGAAGGTCATGGAGGGTCGGGATCCAAATCCGATTTTTGAAATAAAGAATTTCGTCCACATGCTGTTCGAAATTTTTCTCATTCCCGTAAAGTCTTTCTTTAACCAATTGGCCCTCTTTCAACGCCTCGCGTTGAGCGACTCGAATTAAATCTGAAAGGTTCGACTGGACTATCATCCCCAACGCTCGCACACGTAGTGGCTTGACTCGATCCTTTCTACTCAAGGCATCGGCTACAACGTTAGCCTTGCCGGGGTGATATCGTATGTCACAGTCATAGTCACTCAGCAACTCGACCCATCTTCGTTGCCTCATATTCAGTTCTTTCTGATCGAATATGTGTTGCAAACTTTTATGATCGAATATGGTACCGTAGAGATAGTGTCTCCAGATTTTAAGTGCAAAGATGACTGCTCCCAGTTCCAAGTCATGAGTAGTGTAGTTTTTCTCATGAACTTTTAACTGTCGAGACGCATAGGCTATGACCTTTTTATTTTGCATTAACACGCACCCTAACCCTTTACGGGATGCGTCACAATATACAACAAATCCATCGTCTCCGTCGGGGAGACTTAAGATTGGCGCTTGGCACAATCTTTGTTTTAGCGTTTGAAACGCCGTTTCCTGCTCTTCACCCCATTCATATTTCCGATCCTTTTGAGTCAGGAGGGTTAAAGGTTGGGCGATGCTGGAAAAGTTCTCTATAAATCGACGATAGTATCCAGCTAAGCCTAAGAATTGGCGGATTTCTTTCGGAGATTTAGGCGCTTGCCAATTCTTAATAGCTTCAACCTTACTCGGATCAACGTGTATTCCTTTGTGGTTTATAACATGACCGAGGAATTGCACCTCTTGTAACCAGAAGTTACACTTGGAGAATTTTGCATATAACTTCTCCTGATCCAGGAGCTCTAAAACTAACTTTAAGTGTTGCTCGTGCTCCTCTTTACTCTTCGAGTATATCAAAATATCGTCAATAAATACAATGACGAACTTGTCGAGATAGGGTTTACAGACTCGGTTCATGAGATCCATGAACACCGCTGGCGCATTTGTTAGCCCAAAAGGCATAACTAAAAATTCGTAGTGGCCGTAGCGAGTCCGAAACGCGGTTTTTGGAATATCCTCCTCTTGAATTCTAACTTGGTGGTATCCCGATCTAAGATCAATTTTTGAGAAATAGCTCGCACCTTGTAGTTGGTCGAACAAATCATCGATTCGGGGAAGAGGATATCTATTTTTGATGGTTAATTTGTTCAATTCCCTGTAGTCAATGCACATTCGAAGGCTTCCGTCCTTCTTTTTCACAAATAGTACAGGTGCACCCCACGGGGAATAACTGGGACGTATAAACCCCTTATCCAACAATTCCTGCAACTGGTTGGATAGTTCTTGCATCTCGGACGGTGCAAGTCTGTAGGGGGCCTTAGCAACAGGGCCGGCTTGAGGTAATAAGTCGATTCTGAATTCGACTTGTCTGGTTGGCGGTAATCCAGGAAGTTCCTCTGGAAAAACTTGTGGAAATTCGCGTACCACGGGAATATCGTCCACCCGTTTTTCCTCAGAATCAGCGGCCGTCAGGCTCGCTAGATACGCCACACATCCCTGACGTATATATTTCAACACCTTGAGGTGGGATATAAATGGTATCATGGTGCCGGATTTTTCTCCCTGCACTAATACCTCCTCGACATCCGACACCCGGATCTTGACGGTTTTCTTTTCACAGTTTATTTCTACCCTATTACGAGCCAACCAATCCATTCCCACTATCACGTCAAAACTACCCAGTTCTACCGGTAACAAGTCAATCAGAAAGGATTGTTCGTTTAGAATAAAAGGACAATTCCGAACGATTTGATTGACTATCATGGTTTTACCGTTAGCGACCTCTACGGTGTAGGGTTCTATGGTTTCACCAATAGGAAGGTTTGCTATCGAAAGGAACCTAACGGAGACAAAACTTCTATCGGCATCTGTATCAAATAATACAGAAGCGTAATGATCAGAGACGAGGAAGGTACCTGTCACTACGCTGGGGTCCTGGCGCGCCTCATTCGCTCCCATCACAAATGCCCGGCCTCGCGCCGGATTGGACGCCGATGGCTGACCCGCGAGTTGTCTCCCGTTTCCTCCCTGATTCAGTTTCGGGCAGTTCCTTTTGAAGTGATCCGTGCTGCCGCATTCGTAGCAAGCACGGCTAGTGGTCACCATCTGGTTTCCTTGCGGGTTCTGCTGTCGGGCTGGTTGAGTTCTAAATGGTTGCGCGCCGAATAGGTTGTGGTTGACGGTTCAGGTTGTTCAGATTTGTCTTACAATTTGGTGCGTAGTGTCCAACCCTGCCACACCGGTGGCACACCACCTCCTTGCACACGCCACTA
>NW_027504641.1:0-18970 GCF_021521415.1 Bidens hawaiensis
GTATGGTTAAATATGGACCACATGTTCAGTTCTAAAGTTCTTACAACTAGGCTTGGTTTTTAAAAGAAATCAGCCCTATATATATATACACTATATATAATATAAGAGCGGTGGACAAATTAAGACACTTTATTTTTAAGTAATTTACAAAGTATTTAACACAAGATACAACTATAATGCATATTGAAAATGGGTAATATAGTCGTTCAAGTAAAAAAATATCACGTTTATTTAATATAGTTACAATTTTTCACCTCTAACTTTAGTTAAATTAAAAAATAGTTGCAAATTTACCCACTCATCTTTAACTATATATTACTTTTTATTTTAACTTTTAACCAACTTCTAACCTATAATTTTTAAATGGTCATAACTTTTTCATACGCTAAATATTTTCAAAAGAAGTTGCACTACAAAAACGAACATTTTATTCTCTTTAATTTGAGTATGATATTGTTGTAGTTTTTTTTTAACCAAAAAATATAGCATGTTACGTATGGGTGTTTGCGCTTTGGTTTTGAATGTTTTTAAGTTAAACCTTTGAATCAAACCGTTAGCAACAATTTTTTGTCATAAAAAATCGAAATTGAATCGTAAAAATTGAAACCGAAAGTTAAAAAAACCAACTGTAAATCCTAACAAATAACAGGTTAAAACGGGCTTAAGGTTTCAAACCAAACAATGCACCAACTTATTGTCACCTAATTACCCGGGTTAATTTGCGTTCGAACTCCCGCTGCATCGCGCGGGCACCCGTCTAAAATATATATATATATATATATATATATATATATATATTAGAAGGGGAAATATCTAATTGATTTTTATGGGTTGGAAAATATGTAATTAAAGATCTTATAAAAAGGAAATAAGTAAATGCCCCTTTTCAATAAACTATAACGAAATGTTGAGTTAAATTTTTTAATGCATAAATGTGAATTTAAAACTTTTGAATATGTTCACGAACAACAAAAGTTACCAATAGAAAACAAATTAAACAATAAGTAAAATATTATTAAAGCAAAAATCATTGACTAAATAATTGGTTTCCTTTGGCTTTTTGCAAAGGCCGGGGCATTTACAATCGGATGTCAAGTTATTGTATAAAGGGAGATAAAATTGAGAAGGATGAGAAAGATTTATTGTCATACAAAAAAAAAATCCTTCAAAAAAAATTAAAAATAAATAAATAAAAAATCATAACTCAAAATTTAATTAAAAAAAAAAAATTAAAAACACAAAAACGTTTCTATCGTCTTTCTCGTTCTAAAAAAAACTCAAAAAAGACACAATGTTGAGTGGAAAAAACCATTGTGTTTTGTGTTTATTTTCATCATTTAGTGTGTCTTTTTTTCTTGATATTGTGTTATATTACTCAACATTATGTTATATTTTGTTCGGCATTGTGTTATAATTTGCGATTTATTATGTCTTTTTTTAGTTATAATTGTGTCTTTTGTTCATTTTCGTCATTGTGTCTTTTGTTTCTGCATTGTGTCTTTTCGGTTTTATTTTTTTATTTTTTATTTTATTTTATTTTTAGAACGAGAATGATGAGGGAAACATTTTTGGTTTTTAAACTTTTTCGTTTTTTTATTTATATTTTGAGTTATGATTTTTTTTATTAACCTTTTGGATTTTTTTTGAGGCGTTTTTTACGTGGTCACAAATCCTTCTCACAATTCTCATTTTTGTCCCCTCCCCCCCTTTAACTTTTCCCTTACAATTGGTATCACTGACTTAATAATAGATATTTTACTTATTGTTTAATTTGTTTTCTATTGGTAATTTTTGTTGTTCGTTAACATTTAAAAAATTTTTAAATTCACATTTATGTATTAAAAAATTTAACTCAACATTCCGATATAGAGTTTATTAAAAACTTAGTTTATACTTGTATCTTATTTGGCTTTCGCACATATTTAAATTGGTAAGATTATCGTGATATACATACGTACTTTAGTTACTTGACTACTACAATAGGTGATCGCTTTAAAATTATAATTAATACTATTTGTGTAGTTTACAAACTTAAAAAAACGATTAACAGAGAATGGTGGTGAGTTATTATTAACAGAGAATGGTGGTGAGTTATTAGTATGTGCATGCATTAATGAACATTTTTTATAGAGGACCGGTATCGGATCGAGCCCATACCGATCAAATAACGACAGTTCCGCTACTGGTATTCATTTTTTTTGGTTTTCGGTTGCAGTTGTATTCAATTTTGTTTTTTTTTTTCACTAATAGTTTTGAAGCAGCATTGTACGACCATAAATGATTAATATTCACTAACTTTCAGTTTCAGTTATTGCAATACTACTACCTATAACGTATTGATTAATTACAACTTTAATATAACTTGTTTGAAGCTGTTCAATTATCATATTACAACTTACCGGTTCGTTTTGACCTGTCAAACTGTGTTATCTAGTTAGATGTGCCGGTAACACAAGTACTGTTTCGATCACTAGACTTCAATCAGGTTCGGGTTATGGTTGGTGTCTTTATAAGCATAAATATATTTGCATTATTTGGGTTCATCAATTTTGACTAGTATAACATGTTAACAAATTAACAAACAAACATACGTATAGCCCTTAAAGATATATTTAAAGAATACTTGGTAAGCTAAGCAAAGCAACCGTACATGTAGAAAGTGGGTCATAATATTGATAAAATATATTAATTAAAACTAATAAAGATGCTTTTTTTTATGTCTTTTGGGAAATGTAACATCCGAGAATTTGTAAATAATAATCATAAGGTTTATTGTTATTAAATGGACTTATTTATTTTAAATAATAAATAATAATATGTTGGGTGATAGGGTTTGACATAAAGCATGGACTTAACGATGTTAATGAGTTTGGGGTCCATGGGCTTAGCATATATGGACATCTTAAACCTCTCTAAAATTCTAGATCTCATATTCTATATTTGCCTGAAACTTGGTAGGACGATAGATCGAGTCATGATTAATGATAAAGTAAGGAACTTGATAATAAATGGGTTAGTTGGCATGGTTAGGATAAAAATGAGTAGTCTTCGGTTCATAAAAAGGAGGACTAACCGAAGTCGGAGTTACAAGGTAAAGGTCATTTCAAGATAAAGCTCAGTTGCAAAATAAAGGTCATTTGCAAGATAAATGCCAGTTGTAAGATAAAGGCCATTTGCAAGATAACTGTCAGTTGCAAAATAAAAGCCATTTGCAAGATAATTAAAGGCCAGTTGCAAGATAAATGCCAGTTGCAAGATAAAAGCCAATTACAAGATAAATGTCATATACAATATAAAGGTCAGTTGCAAGATAAAGGTTATTTATAAGATAAATGTCAGTTCCTTTAAGTCCTAGTCCTATAGAATAAATTAATTGACTTCGTTAATCTAGTTAGTAAGGAATCAGTAAACCCGTTAAGTGGCTTTATACATTTAGGGCTATATGCATACTTGTATGTGAAAGAATTGATATGTGTGATTTTAATTTATAATGTATATCTTGTAAGAACATGTTTATATATTATTTTACTAAATATATATTCATATACATGGTTGATAGAATAGAAAGAGTTAGGGAGCAAGCCTTATTAATACTTCTATAGAATATTTGAATGTTATGTATAGAAGAATGGTTACGTGTTCATGTATAGAGCCTTCGGGTCTCACGCATGTACAATAAGTTAGGATGGCAAATCCTTCTAACTTTAAATGACTTGTTTATGAGCAAGAAAAGATGGATCGGTTATGGGAAAGAATAAGAGACTCGGTTAGGAGCAAGAAAAAATGGCTCGGTTATGAGCAAGAATAGGAGGCTCGATTATGAGAGAGAATATACGGTTCGGTTAGAGAAAGAAGATTAATGAGTAAAAGTTTTAGTTTTTGCTGCAAATCGTATGTGCTTTCGCTGTAACAAACTAAGTTTATGAGTAAATTCAACGTTAAAGTAGGGCGGGCCTTACATGAAATTTGAGTACGTATATCGTATACACAATCAAACGAAAAATAAGATGAAATACAAAATATGTATATGACTTGACTCAAACTGTGAGTTTGACTAGTAATCGATTTTTTTAATTGAACAATCTTTGACAAGCTAAAGCCTGAGTAGATCCGCGTTTAACTATCGTGTTGCAACTGGATCGGAACCATGTTGACCATCGTCTAGCTCGTGTTGACCGAAACCTGAACATCACTTCCGAGTGTTTGCATCGGGTACCTGTCTACAAGAATGAACAAGCTAGCATTGACGGTCGTGGTTGAGGATTCGTGTTCAACACGGATCCCTTAAAACAGAATTTGAACCACCTCGGTGAACCCGTCTGTCTCCTAGGGTACAGCAGCCAAAGCAGTATGTACTGTCGGAATTAACCTAGCACCCGAACCAAAGTTGAAACACGAACTCGGGATTAAGAGAGTTAAATGTTTTGTTGAGAATCTGAGTTTTCTCTGTTGTGTGTTTCTTGGTGTGTTGAGCATCTCACTATCATCCTCTATTTATATAGCTAGGTTCACACACACATGGATGCATAAACTTGTTACACACTCATGCATGACTGACACTTGTCACGGATGCATTTTTGGTTATGACACAAGTTATTGACACTTGTTAGGCATGCATTTTTTGCTATGAAACTTGTTATGCATGCATACAACTTTAGTTATGATGCAAGTCCATGACACTTGTCTTGCATGCACATAGTCCTTGACACTTGGTGTGCATGCCATCCTTGATGACACTTGGCATGCAACACATGCATTCCTCACACATGGCATAAGGCAAAAACACTCAGGCGACCTCGTACCCGAGCCCGGGCGCGTTAGATGCTCTACACCATTGATAATGCCACTAAATGTATCTTGTCATACTAGAATATAGTCTCGGGAGTTTTCCTACTTATAAGCAATTCACAAATTTATCATTCTAGCAATGTTAGACAAACTCATCTGCCCATTTCACCAATGTTCAATTCTTAAACACACAATTTAAAGTATCAATATCACATTCATCTTACTCTTTGAACGCATGGTTAATTTATTTATTAGTAACAAATAATAATAAATATTATTTGTACAAATTTTCCCAACAATACTACCATTGAATTTTGAATCAGTGATACCTAGTTTAAGTGTTGACCTACAATTCCATATATTGCTACTACTGTAAAAAAAAAGACTGATGGTCTCCAATTTTTGTAAATTGTAATCAAGATGCATGCTAAGAATATATTAATGTTTGTGCTAACTCTCAATGACAATGACATTGACATTGACATTTTGAAAATAGAACTACGTTCTTTTTCTAAAGGCATGAAAAGGACGCTTAAATAATCAAGTAAAGTTAAAATTCATTAAACTAGTTCAATGAATAGTTGTAATCATAGACTTCTTCGTTCGTCAGCCCATGTAAATGTTAGATGTATAATTATGATATACGCAACATTTTAATTAGTTTAGATATATAATTGTGTTGTCTGGGAGCGGGTGACACGTTCGAAGAGTTCCTCTTAGAGAATCAAACATGGGAATGTTGTCTCGGTGGTGGTGGAGATATAAAACGGAAAAACATAGACTGTGGTGGAATGTTATTTGGTCGATTCACCAAAATGCTTCTTCTTGGAACTCAATTCCAGTGAAGATTTCTATTCCTGGAACTTGGAAAAATATCTTCAGAATTAATAAGGACTTGTTGAAGGTTAACATTGACATTAGGAATCTGATTAATGGAGTTGTTGGTTGTGGTAGTGATATCCATTTTTGGCTAGATCGACGGGTTGGCGAACAACCACTGGCTACTTGTTTTCCTCTAATTTTTGCCCTGAAGAGAAACAAAAGGATTACTATTGCAAACTGTTATTTACATGCTGGGGGTTTGGGTCAGTGGGTTTGTAGGTGGAAGCGGCAAGTAGTTCACCCAAATGCGGTTTCAGAATTCAATTTGATGTTGGGTTGATTGATTCCTTACAACTGTCTAACAATATGGATGCTTGGTTGTGGGGAGACAAGGCTGGTAATGCCTTTTCGGTTAAGAAAGTTAAAGAACTATACTCGTTGATGTTTCATCATCTAGAGGTTTATAAGTTCCCGTAGAACAATTGGACACGCCAAAAAGTAAATTTGTTTAATTGGTGGGTAGAAATGAATCGGATTCCTACTCTTGATAACCTGCTGAAACGAAATATTCCGGTGGCTTCAGATGTGTTTCGTCTGTGTGGGAATCATGGTTAGTCGGTGGAGCATCTTTTCATTTCGTGTTCGGTGGCAAATTTCATATGGATGCAGATCAGCGAATGCTGCAAAATTGAGCCCATATTTGCCTTTTCTTTCAGAGATCTCATGGAGTTCCATAACTCGATTAGTGGGGCAGCTTCTAAATACAAGCTTACTTAGGCCATTATATCCTTATTTCTTGTTGGTGCTTCTAGAATTTGAGAAATGAGGTAACTTATGAGCAAAAAGGGATCTCTTTAACAACTATTGGCTGACATTAAATGCTGAGTTCTTTCTGGGTAAGACATAGAATGAGGAATAAACCCTCAGAGTGGTTTCTTTGGTGCCCGCTTGATATAGGGTAACTGGGTTTTGTTTATGTTTCTGTACTTTCTTGTTTTGTTCCTCTTGGGGTTTTAGTTTCTTGCTAGCCCTTTTTTAATAAATTTGCCTTTTGCCGTTCAAAAAAAAAATTAGTTTAGAAGTACCGTTGTAAAATTTTAAACACACCGTTATAGAAGTTGACACGCTTTTGTGACAACAATTGCAGGACGAATGGACACAATCAGCGGTGCATATTAAGAATGCTAAAATTAAAGAGAACTAAACCTTAAATTTTATGGCATATTTAGAAAATAACTAGAATATTGACCCCCGCGTTGCGGAGGAGGGATTGTCAAACCATAACCGAATACTCTAACGTCGTCCAAACGTCACAATGACATCGGATGTTAATGAACATTTATTTATAGCATTCGAGACTTTTATGTACAAAAACGAACCACTTCATACATTTCATCACCACCAACAACGCGTTGCAGTGGGGTTTTAGATTTATGCACGTTATTTTACATAACATAAAGTAAATGACCCAATTACAAATTTTGTCCTTTAAAAAAAGCCAAATTACGGTTCGTGTCCTTTCCTTGCAGGCGGTGTCCTTTAAACTTTTTTTTTCTACACGTTATGTCCTTTACGCTAACTGGGTTAGAAAAAGTCAGTTAAATGCCCTCACGTGAGACGCATGTGAGGGCATTTTTGTCTTTTTGCCTACCCTTCTTCTTCTTCTTCTTCTTCTTCTTCTTCTTCTTCTTCTGTATCTATTAACACACACACACATTTCATCACCATACCTCCCACTCTTCTTCTCCATCACCTTAATCGATGCCTCCACCATCGCCGGTTCTACTATCGCATGGTTTTAACATACAAACCCTAATCGATTTCGATTCTACTGATGCCGGGTTACAACTGTATTTGTCCCCCGTACCGTCATCTTGCACCTCTAGCCACCACTGTTATCTTGCCTGGCTATTATCGCCTATTTTCCATCTGATCTACTGTTGCCGGGTATCTTTGGGAAACCCTAGGCGGCGGTGTGACGGTGGCAGTAGTCCGATTGTGGTTCTGATTTCGATTGTTGCGGTTACAAGACGGTTGTGATTTTAGGGTTTTCTTCTTTCTTTCTTTTTTCCAGGTCAAAACAGGTTTCAGGTTGAAATTGAATCGGAGGGTTTCTTGACGGATTCGGAGCGATTAAGGGTGGAATTAGGTGAGGGTTTTAGTGGGTAATCGATGGCTGAGGTTGAATTGATGGTGTAAGATCGGTTGTAGATTGAGGGTTGTTGTTTGTGGTGATCGGAACCGATCATTTTTAGGGTTTTCGATTGAATTGAAATGAATTTGGATTGGGATGATGATGGTTTGATTTTGTGGGTGAGATTGAAGGTGATGGTGGCGGCGGTAGGTGGTGGGTAGTGGTGGCAGTCGGCAACAAGCCGCGGCGGTAGCGACCTAGACCAAAGCTCACAGATTCATCGATTTTTTTTGGTTGATGAAATCCTTTAGATGGTGGTCGATGTTGTGGTGGTGATAGATTGGATGACGATGATGAAGATGATGTGGAGCAATGGTGGGGATGGGTGGATGAACAAGGTAGGTGATATAGGTGTGTGTTTTCCAGCGGCCAGTTTCATCAATCCGGCCATGGTTATGGAGGTTGCAGCTAGAGTAGAGAGAGAATAGAGATGGAGATTGAATGTCCGGTGGTGTGGGTGGTCGCCGGATGCTGTGATGGCGGTGGACCTGGTGGTGGCCAGAGAGAGAGAAAGAAGTGTGAGAGAGAGTGAAGATGGCGGTGGCTGCCGGAGTGTAACAGGGGGAGAGGGAGAGAGAGGAGAGAGAGAGAGTTTATATCAATGTGTTAATAGATACAGAAGAAGAAGAAGAAGAAGAAGGGTAGGCAAAAAGACAAAAATGCCCTCACATGCGTCTCACGTGAGGGCATTTAACTGACTTTTTCTAACCCAGTTAGCGTAAAGGACAAAACTTGTAGGAAAAAAAAGTTTAAAGTACACCGCCTGCAAGGAAACTTAGAAAAGGACACGAACCGGTTTTTGGCTATTTTTAAAGGACAAAATTTGTAATACTGTCTTAAATAAAAAAACAACGATTTGGTAACTCATTCTTTGGTTGGTCCGATTAACCTCGGATCACAACAATCTACGTGTGAGAGTCCTTTAAAAACATCGAACAAATTAAAAACCAAATGGAAGGAAAACTAACCTAATAAAAAAACCCCAAAGTGAGACCATAACTGATATTTTGTATATAAAACGGCTTATGATGATTGATGAGGTGTTTAAGGCTTTTGCTGCACTTTGCGTGTGTAGCTTATGGCTGGGACTCTTTTGAGATTTCTAAAGAAATTGTTGACGAAACATTGTATATGTACAAAGCCATTCATCGTATTTCGTTGACAAACTGACCAATCTTCTGTTCGACTCTCTTGTGGCATTGAACCCAAGCTAATAATTGTGACAAATAGACAGCAAAGCACAGACCCTTTAGCTTAAAGAACCTGTACAAAGTGAAGCTGAAAATCATATTTAAACAAACAAAAGATATGCTATATTACGTTGTTCACATAACTTGCATTGGTTATTTAAAACTACGAAAAAACGATCTAGTAGCTCGTCTCCACTACCGTACTACAATATGCGAGAGGTAGTCGGTGATGTGAAAATCTGTGCTTTGATAGAGAATCGCCATCGAGAGGGTGAAGCTGAAGAAGATCTGAAGCAAAACCCAATCTCTGTTGCCAGACTATTATGCTTCCAATGTGACAATTACCGTCACCGGAGTTCCTCAATTATGTCGTCATTAAGTTCCTCGATTAATGTTGAATTTGGAGGAGATGGACGGTCGGAGTTCGTCAACGCTTTTGTGTCAACTGTTTCGCGTTTTTGATTTTTTTTGCTTCGCTTAGGTGGTAATCAAACACCATTGAAGGTGAAAAACCATGTAATCTAATCATGTCAACATCACGAACAAAAGCCCTGCTCGCGGAACAAAACTAACCGTCAATTTAAAAAAAAAGTAAGGGGTTCTTCGATAGAAAGTGTCAAATTAAACAATATATCTAATATAGCAACAATCAACACTTACAGTGAATCGACGATATGGATGCAAAGGGCCAAGGCTAGGAAACGGTTTATCTCGTTTCCGCCGTCAATCTCCACGACCGGTGTCAACGCGAGGAACCAAGTCCGATCAAAGCTTTCCATCGATGGATTTTTAGAGAAGCGGATAAAGAGAATGAGCGGTGGTGTCGGTGCTAGTGTGATCGGAAACGAAAGTGAGAGAGATAAGAGAGACAGAGGTACAATCCATAAAGCAAGCTTTTGGTAAATCGAGAACAATTGTATAGAATATGATGATAATCTGATATGAGAATTGAAGAACAAGAGAATCAAAAACTTTCTTGATTGATGAATTAATATGTATCGATCATGTTTTTACAACAAGATGTTGATGGGTTTATATACCCAACCAAAATAACTGTAATTCGTTTTCTAACTTTCAAATGCACATACTAGACCCTTCTACTTTAAACAAATATATAAAACACACTAAACAGTGGGCTGAGATATCAGGGACAAAAATAGACGACATGGGTTAATTTAGGGCTCCGATAGGATCGATTTTGGTTTCTAAATGGCTGAAGCATGAGGAGGTTGATTGTGGCGTTGAAGATTTTGTGAGGGGTGTATTTACGACTATGGTTCTATGGTCAAAGGTGTGGTGGGAAGATGAAGGTCTGTTTGTGTTACACGTTTGGAAGATAAGTACAGATGTAGGCACGCATATAAGAACAACATGTGGAAAGAAAGCATACATAAAACACAGCAAAACAACGTACAATAATTGATGCATACCTTACAACTAACAAAGCTGAATGTCTCCCAAAAATGTATTTATAAATATATAAATAAATAAATAATAGAGTATATTAAAGAATTAGAAAGTAAAAATATATATTGATGAAACTACTGTTGGCATATTTACCAACCCTTAGAATTACAAACTCTAGTAGCGGGAGCAAAAAATCAAATTAACCGAACCCAAATAACTAAAAAACAGAACCAAAATATTAACCGACGTTTATTTTTTTGTTTTTTTTTTAAACTAAGTATTCGGTTTCGGTTTAGTTACAATTTTAAAAAACAAAAAAAACAATGACGCTTATTCACATCTAAAGGATTCTTCTAATTGGGTATTTTTGTTCATTTAAAAATAAAATGCAACTCAAATCGATTAGGAGGTGAAACTGAAACCTCTAGTATGATAATGGTGTATATGGTGAGATGATCATGGACCTAGGGACTTAATCTAGTCCTAGTTGCAATTACAACTTCATGCTAATAATTCATTAATTTTTGTGGCAATAGTGATGACGATGACGCTTAATTTTGTGATGGATTAAGACATGTTTTGTTTAAAGGCATGACAAGGAGATACATTGGTTGGACCACTCCCTTTAAATCCATAGGATTGGTTAACAACAAATGAACTCATAGATGATGGGCTAACCGCTAACTTGAGATATTCTAGGACAAGCATTCGATATAAGTTTTAAAAGGTTTTCAAGGGAGTGGGTAAGATGGATATGATATTGAGTAATCTCCGGGTATCCGGCTTGATTAACTTAACCAAACTCATTTACTCGAGCAATACCTGTCAAAAGTTAGGTCTTATACTTTAATTATATTGAATAATACAACTATAGATAATAATTTTTACATATATAGTAAGAAATGTATTTGAAAATCCTTGCATGTAATTTTAATATACCGAGGAGTATACTTGTATATACATGCATACCTGATATCTTCCGGGTGGTAATTAGACAGGTACTTGACGGGTATGGAACACAATTTTACAATTTAGTTTGAGATTAGGCTTTACCGATATCCATTCCAAACCAGTGCCATTGTCATCCCTGCGATTAATCACGTATCTGAACCTGTTTTAAAGTGCTTATTACAATCTATCATATTATCATCCATCTCGGATGGTAAATTTTCTATCGGCCTCAATGTAACAGCAAACATTTTTAAGATGCACAAAAGAAAATTAATATATAAAAATGGGTTAGCATCATGGTTGCAAAAGTCGTTAAGCGCTCCCAGGACGGTCGACTAGGGAGTTGCGAATACTCGGTCTAGTCGGTGAGAACTCGGGGAGTATACGGACGTGATAAATTATAAAGAAACTAATGTTTGAGAGCTTATATATATGCTAAGTATCATAAATCTATTAATATTTATAAAAGAAATTATGTGAATATCAATATAAATAAAAAAGATACATCTTTAAATACTAAAGTATCTAATTTTTGAAAATCGTTAATGAAAAATATGATAGTCATTCTTTAATATTATAGATATATGAATTATGTTAAATTTTTTAATGTCAAAATCGGCTCTAGTTGACCGACTGGATCCAATTGTGGCGGAGGATGACCACTTTTGATTGATTCCGAGTAACTAGGCGGAGCAAAAGAAAGTCGCCTCCGTACCATACCTTGTAGTGATTACTCGGTGAGTGCGTGGCACCAAGTCAGGAGTTTTACAACCATGGTTAACATATATAGGATAAATACAAAACTATTAGTTAATCAAATTAAGTAAAATTATATGTCTGATTACTAAAACAAATTAAGGTAGTGTTTGTTATGAAGTAATGGAAGGTGGAATGTAATAGGTCATTCCAAATGAATGAAAAAAAAGCATGTTTGGTTACCATGCATGAATGGAATGGATAATTCCACATGGAATGAAACTCCTTCATTTTTAGGATTTTTATTTTTTTGGGTATGAATGTTTTTTTCACTCCTTGAAGGAATGAAAAAGTTAAATAGTCAACCATCATTATTACTATTATAAAAATATAATTATATTATAATTATTATTAGGAAAATTGGATTTTAATAATCCAAACTATCAACAATTGACCAATATTAATCCCAACTAACAATATGACTAGTGCTAATCCCAACTTTCATTTTTGATAACAATAACAATCTCAATCTAACAGACCATTAACTCCGTTAACTTTTGATGAAATGACATTGACTTGGATTTTTTTAAAATTTATTTGGATATAAATATTAGTAATAATTACATGAATAATCCTTATGATTTACACAAATTAGAGATTGGATACATTATTTTCGTTTATTACACCCTTAGACACGACACTTTAAAAGTTACATATATTTTTAACTATATTCAACCCTACCCCATCAATCTCTCTCCTTCCCTTTTAAACGCTGGCCGGAAACCATCACCACTACCACCGGAAACCACCGCCGCACCATCGTCGTACACACTGCCGCCATGGCCTACTGTCATTATGTCACACCCCGTCAATGCGGAAGCGCGGGTGCGTGACGTCATGTATACCGTAAGCATATGATTATCGCCAACATGCATGTATTAGGATACCAATAGTTTTAAAAGCGTTTATAAACCATAATTTGTTTTTAAACAATAGTAGTTAAACATCAAAATGGTATCCCATCTATACAATGAGGTCCTGTCTTCATGATTCCTTACGTGTATTGTTAATTCCCTGAAAAACATACAATTTAAAAAGTCAACACAATGGTTGGTGAGTTCACAGGTTTTGAGACTTGATATGAAATAACATTATTCATAAATCACTGAATCAGTTCGCAAACAAGTATACAATAACATATTGAAACAAATATGATGATCCTCCGTATACTAGCTAAATCTACGAATTAATATGACGAACCCTGAGCCTATAACCAAACCACGACTTATATCCTTTTGCCCTGTTCAAATCTCACAGATGGAATATACGCACCCTATTTCGATGCAATATCGGAGGTTAGCGCGACTAACCTAACAGTAGGGGGAAATGTCAACGTCAGTAGTACTATTCGTATATTCCTGTGGCTAACTCCGTTAGCTAATGGTTATAGTATGCAAGCAAGGGACTGATAGCACTACATAGTTCAACTCATATTCGCATAAGGATTGAGTGTTTTGTTTCTAATTATCGTATATAAAAGCAGTTGTGTATGTTTTCCACCATGGATTTATAAAACAATAAAATGGTAAAACAGTAAAAGGGGTTAGTGAAACTCACCTGCTTCGAAACGTATGCTAGATAATTAAAAGTGCCAACTCACGTCCTATCATTTCCCTATAACGTGAAACATGAATTTAAGTCTAATGTTTCATGTTTGACACTCAAGTGGCTCATGATTGTGTTTCACCCAACTAGTTAAACGTGTTTCAATAGTGTCAACTTAAATATGATTCGATGACCCGTTGGTTATAGTTTTTATTTTCTCGAAAATATATATATTTTTATAAATATAAGTGGCCTACACGTAAAAAAATGTCCAAGACTTCGCAAGCCACCCGGAGTCCAACTTATAACATAATATATTTTGTTCAAGTTTCGAGCCATAACTCGTTGTGTATGGTAAATAAATAAATATATATAATTATATATTTGTTTTAGAGAAATATACTATGAAAATACTTCTTGTATTTTTAAAATACACACATATTGGCATACTCTAAAAATATAAACCCTTTATTTATAAACATGTGTATTTATGTGATGCCAAAATCTGCCATATATGTACACTTTGATATTTCTAATCATGTTCTTGTAAAAGTTTAAGTATCTTGAGCATGATCAAGTTTATTGTAACAAATTTTCGTATGAAATGAGTAATCACCTGCACTTGATCCTCGTAGGATTATAATATAAGCTTTGGTATACCTCTATATATATCTTCAAAAAAATAAATAAATAAAATAAAGTCCTAATTATGATAGTATCATAATTTCAAGAGATTAAATGCTTAACTTTGACTAGCTGCTTGGGTGAGTGTCATAAGCATGAACAACTTGTAAATTTATAGAAATAAATTTAGAAAGGCTAAACACTCACTTAGTAAGTAAAGATGGTTAGAGAAAGAGACGAGTAGGTTCTTGACTACTTGAGCTCGAAAACCACTTGAAGTTCCTTAGGTTTGCTTAATCTTGAAGTGGCTAGATGAATGTTTAGATGTGTATAAACGGATGTGTATGCACTTTTCAGTTTCAAAGAAAAGGAGGACGAGAGAGATGGTAGGGTGAGGTGAGAGTGTGGTGTGTTATGTGGTGGTTTTTCAATCCAAGTGTTTCCTATATGATGAGATAGGGAAATGACATGCTTCTTAAAATAATATACAGTGGTGGAGTCTTTTGAAAAGTAAAGAAATATAGTGATGGGTTATGGATTTTGTGATGGTGAATGCTTAAGTCAAATGGGAAAGGTGGGAGTGTTTTGTACGTTGGATTTTGTGTTTGAAGCATGGGATTTTGTGTGATCATTTTGATAGATTATAATATTTGATTCTATCAATATTCTATGGAATTTGAAGAGTAAACAAATATATGAACAATGTGATTGTGCATAGATTTTCTCAATTAAACAATTTAGTGATGTGCATTTCTTTTCTCAAAATAAATAACAAGGAATGGTTATGACTTGTGAGGGTGGGGGTTAGAAACCATACGCATGGAAATAGAAAGTTAGAAAATGATTTAATTGTTAATTAATGATATTAAATGTTAATTACAAGCTAGTTATTAGTTAATTACATGCACATTATAATCCACCTAATTTTGATGTGTTTAGATGTCTAGTTATCCAAGAGTAAAAAAAATGAGCTCATATATATTCGACGTATGACACTACATGCTCCTACGTGTGTGTATACATATAGAGACATGTCGACATTATTTGATATTTTTAAAATAACCGAATACTAGTTCACTAGTGTATGAAACTCTACTACATAAATAGGCATTTGCCACGAATTTTTGCTACGGAAAAAATCGGTGAGTTTTGCTACGAATTAGCTACGATTTAGCTAGGGATAAATTTTGCTACAATGTTGCTACGAATATTCCGTAGCAAAAAAACATTTGTAGCAAAATCCGTAGCAAACTTGGGAAAATAAGCATTTTAATAATGGCTTCATAAAATCGGTAGCAAACTCCGTAGCAAACTTGAGACAATACGTATCATAAACATAATTTCTAGAAATTGGTAGCAAAATGAGTAGTGAAAAAAAAATTAAACCTAATTTTCCAAAAACCATAGCAAGTCCGTTGCAAAATAATAGAGAGCTTTATAAACATGATTTTTGCAAACTTGTTTTGAATTTGGTTTATTTTTAAAGATCTTGAGATACCATATTAAACACATAGGGATGGAAAATTTCAAAATATGTATCATACACGTATAAGGGAATACACAAATTTTATTTTTTAAATTAGATACAAAATATCTAAATAACTATAACTTATTAACTATAACTACATATAATATATCAAGATTTATCTATACATATAATTTGAATTTAAAAAAAAAGATTATTATATATTCAAATTTAAATTAACGTACAAGAAGATCTATATTATTATATTGTTTCTTTATTGTGTTAATTTCTGTTTGAATTGCCTAATGTCCCTACGTACAATTGTATCACAATTATATATACATATATAATTCACATCCGACATATACACAATTATATATGCATAGGTAATTCACACCCAAGATATACAATTGTAATTGTATGCCGTCTTCACAAAAAAAAATCGTACAATCTTGGATTAAAATTCAGAGCCATCAAATTGAGATTGCAGTTATTCATAAAGAATCAATATATCCAGGTTCTTTGTTCTCTGTTTCAGTTTTTTGTTTATTTGATCTTTATTGGTTTGATTTATTACTTTGTTCAAGTTTATTTTTCATCACAAAGTTTGCCGGTTGTTTGATCATTGTTTTCTTTTTTCGTTCCCTTACTCGTTATTACCTCTCGTAACCCGAGTTACAAATTTCGTCCCATTCGCTATTTTTATTGTGCATGTTGTCATTGTGAATTATGCTAATGATGCTTGAATGAATGCAACTTATGATCGTAAGCAAATTGTTTTTTACAATGACTATAGGTTTATTCATGTGGATAGGTGTGTTTGCGGTTTGGTTTAAAATCGTCAAATCGTCCAAACTGCTTATCGGTTCGGTTTTGCGATATGTTTTTTTTAATACTTTCGGTCGGTCGGTTTTAAACAGTTCGAAACTGAGGGAAATGTTTGGTTTACCATTTATGGTTTATACAAAAAAATCGGTCGTATAAAACCGGGCTAGACCGTAAGATTTATATACAAACACACACACAAGTAATGTGCACATTAAGACGATAGATTTTAATAGTGTTACAACTTGTAACACATAGGGTACATCTTTAAGTAGCACTAAAATTGTCCTTTACACATATATTACTCGCATTCATTTGATTTATATAAAATTAATTACATGTATGGTACCCCAACTTTAGTCCAATTTAGTTGATTTAACAGATACTTACAACTTTAATCCCTCGTTTTCACCCACTTGTTAATCAACTTATTATTATTATTATTATTATTATTATTTTGGCTTTCTTTTGCATTTTTTACAAAAAGATGATTAAAGAAATCCGAACATACATATTTAAACAGGCTTATATTATTTGACGTTTTAATATAAATTTTTCCCATAGCCATTGGGCGGACACCTGACTAGTATATATGCGGACTAGTATATATATATATATGTGTGTGTGTGTGTATATATATATATATATAAACAAATAGAATTATTATTTTGTGCCAACAATAACTATTTGTCAACCCATTGTGGTTTTTTGGGTCCATATAATTCTTGAATTAAAACTTTGATTTGTGTATAGATTTATTAATTACACGTGCTTTATAGCGAGTTCTAAAATATACTTTTAAATTGTGATAAGTATAAGTTTATTTTGCAGGCTACTAAAGTTCTTGCAAATTTGATTGTAATAGTTGAGAAATTTTGATCAATGGAAAAGTTCAAGCATATCCGATAATCATTAAACTTCGGGTATTACTATACCACCATGTCTATTTTTTATGCTAAATATGATTGCTTTTTGTTACAAATCTGATTACTTGTTGGTTGCTAAGTAGAATTTTGTAATTAATTTGAATTTTAGGTCTGACATTGACTTTATTGGTCATGGAGTGGTTCACCGATCGAACATGGATGTATAAAAGAACCAATAGTGACGGATCTTCTAACTTAGAGTACTATAACAACTTGAACAAGTGGTTAGACTTTGTCTATTCTAATGAAAATGTTGTGGATCGAAGGGTGACTAAGCGTCGTAAGATAGTACTTGACATCAAATGTCCTTGTTTAAGATGTCAAAACGGCATCTATATAGATAGAGAAACTGTTCAAAAAAACTTGCTTACGAAGGGTTTCAGCCTCTCTACTACACATGGTGTGAACATGGTGAAACTTCAACCCACAATGTAGGACAGTCGTCTACCAGTAAGGAAGTTGTTGGTGATGGTAATGATGGTTGTAGACAGATGGTGCTAGATAGTATTTATTCGTCTGGTTTTGATCCAACAACACACTCAAATATAGATTCAAATGCTTTTGAAGGGGATGTACCAAATTCAGAAGCAAAGGGATTCTATGACATGTTACAAGCTGTTGATGAGCCTTTGTGGGAGGGGGCAGATTGTTCAAAGTTTCAATCCATCACAAGTTTTTTGAATTGGAAATCACTTTACAAAGTATCCGCTACAAGTTACAACCACAATATTTCCATGGTTAAAGCATTGTTGCCTAAGGGGAATAAACTACCCAAAAACTTTTATGATACAAAGAAAAGTTTAGAAAAGCTTTGTCTTCCTAAAGAAAGGATTGATGTATGCAAAAATCACTGCATGCTATTTTATAATGAAGACACGGCATTGACACAATGTAAATGGTGCGGGGAATCTCGTTACAAGACCGAGCAAAACAAGGCACCTCATTTGGTGATGACATATATGCCGATTGGTCCTAGACTTAAGAAGTTGTATATGACTATGAAGACCGCAAAAGATATGACCTGGCACCATGATCACAAAAAAAAAGGATGGTGTCATGGAAGTGATAGTAAGGCTTGGAAGCATTTTGACTCACAGAACCCTGACTTTGCGAATGAGATCCGTAATGTTCGTCTCGGGTTATGTACCGATGGCTTTAACCCAAATAACACGAACTCTAGCCCTTACTCATTATGGCCTGTCTTTCTTACAATCTATAACTTACCTCCATGGATGTGTATGAAAGACTAATTTATTAAACTGTGTTTGGTTATTCCTGGGCGAAAGAGCCCGAGTCAAAACTTAGACGTGTTTCTAAGGCCGCTAATAGATTAGTTGAAAGAATTGTATGAGGATGGTATTGAAGTTTATGACGCTTATCGTAAAGAAAATTTCACTATGAAAGCTATCCTTCTATGGACAGTTAGTGACTTCCCTGCATATGCAATGTTATCTGGCTGGAACACGCATGGTCACTT
>NW_027504642.1:0-18981 GCF_021521415.1 Bidens hawaiensis
ACATTTGTTATTGGGCTGAGGAGGTTTGTGGAGGTAGCCCTAATTGGGCTAGGCCCATTAGGGTATCATGATGGTGGCCATGAGACTCTATATAAGGAGGTCTTCACCTCCTTATCATGGGGTCATGCTCAGTAGGTGCCACCACCAGTTTTTGTGTCTGTGAACAAGAGATCTTCAAGATCATCTTAGCGGTCACCTCCACACCCCCAAAACGCCACTGCAGATCGCGAGCAGCCGGAGGAGAGGATCAGCAGACCAGGATGCGGTTCATTCATCTCGAAATCCGTGGAAGCTCCGTCATGGGTCAGGTCAGATTCCATTTCGTGCTTCGACATTGGCGCCATCCGTGGGACGGCAATGAACCACACTGGCCTCTCTTCTCGGCCCTCCGATCCGTTCATCAAAATCTCAGGAAGAACCACCAAGCTTTTGGGGGAAACCCTTAGATCTATGTTTTCAGATCTGGAAAATACTTCAAGATCTGGAAGATGCAGGAGGAAACCACAAAGCTTTTGGGGGAAATCCTTAGATCTGTGTTTTCAGATCTGGAAAATACTTCCAGATCTGGAAGAAACAGGAAGAAAACAACGAGCTTTTGGGGAAAACCCTCAGATCTGGGTTCGTCCGAGCAGCAGCCACACCTCATATTCATAGGTTTATAAACCCTATCAGATCTGTTGGTTTTACATAAAACCTACCTGATGTGGATATTCAAAACCTTTGGTCGCGCGCGCGCCCAGGCAATTACTCTGCGCCTCAGCGGGTCGCGCGCGCGCGCCCAGGCAATTACTCTGCGCCACAGCGGGTCGCGCGCGCCCCAGGCAATTACTCTGCGCCGCCCAGGCGATTACTCTGCGCCTCAGCGGGTCGCGCGCAGCGCTTAGGCGATTACTCTGCGCCACAGCGGGTCGCGCACGCGCCCAGGCGATTACTCTGCGCTACAGCGGGTCGCGCGCCGCCCCAGGCAATTACTCTGCGCAACAGCTCGCGCGCGCGCGCGCCCAGGCGATTACTCTGCGCCACAGCGCGCGCGTGCGCGCCCAGGCGATTACTCTGCGCCACAGCGGGTCGCGCGCGCGCCCAAGCAATTACTCTGCGCCTCAGCGGGTCGCGCGCGCGCGCCCAGGCAATTACTCTGCGCCACTGCGGGTCGCGCGCGCGCGCCCAGGCAATTACTCTGCGCCACAGCGGGTCGCGCAGCGCGCCGAGGCAGTTACTCTGCGCCTCAGCGGGTCGCGCGCAGCGCGCCCAGGCAATTAGCAATTACTCTGAGGCATGTCGCGCGCGCGCGCCCAGGCAATTACTCTGCGCCTCAGCGGGTCGCGCGCCGCGCCCAGGCGATTACTCTGCGCCACAGCGGGTCGCGCGCGCGCCCAGGCAGTTACTCTGCGCCTCAGCGGGTCGCGCGCGCGCGCCCAGGCAGTTACTCTGCGCCTCAGCGAGTCGCGCGCGCGCGCCCAGACATGAAGGCAGAGCATGCTCAAGCAATAAGCATGCTCAAGCAATAAGCATGCTCAAGCAGCAAGCATGCTCAAGCAATAAGCATGCTCAAGCAATAAGCATGCCCAAGCAATAAGCATGCTCAAGCATCAAGCATGCTCAAGCAATAAGCATGCTCAAGCAGCAAGCATGCTCAAGCATCAAGCATGCTCAAGCAATAAACATGCCCAAGCAATAAGCATGCTCAAGCAATAAGCATGCTCAAGCAGCAAGCATGCTCAAGCAATAAGCATGCTCAAGCAGCAAGCATGCTCAAGCATCAAACATGCTCAAGCAATAAGCATGCTCAAGCAGCAAGCATGCTCAAGCATCAAGCATGCTCAAGCAGCAAGCATGCTCAAGCATCAAGCATGCTCAAGCAATAAGCATGCTCAAGCAGCAAGCATGCTCAAGCATCAAGCATGCCCAAGCAATAAGCATGCCCAAGCAATAAGCATGCTCAAGCATCAAGCATGCTCAAGCAATAAGCATGCTCAAGCAGCAAGCATGCTCAAGCATCAAGCATGCTCAAGCAATAAACATGCCCAAGCAATAAGCATGCTCAAGCAATAAACATGCCCAAGCAATAAGCATGCTCAAGCAGCAAGCATGCTCAAGCATCAAGCATGCTCAAGCAATAAGCATGCCCAAGCATCAAGCATGCTCAAGCAGCAAGCATGCTCAAGCATCAAGCATGCTCAAGCAATAAGCATGCTCAAGCAGCAAGCATGCTCAAGCATCAAGCATGCTCAAGCATCAAGTACGCTCACGCATATCACATGCTCACGCGTAACGCATGCTCACACATCACAGATGCTCACGCATTCAAAATCTTTAGATTACGCGTCCCACCGCGTATCAACTTCGGGTTCCGCATGCGCGCTCCCGGCGATCACTTCGCCACAGCAGTTTTGCATTCGCGCCACCGCATACAAGTTTTCGCATACATGTTTCGCACTTCCTTTTACTAATTTGAGCAATATGACAACATTATATTGACATCAAATTAAAAAGAAAGCGAAGTAAAACATACATGCGTGAGCTCCAAGCTCAAACGCGTTGACGAGTCTTAACTCTAAAACGTCAGGGCCTTAGCCCAAAAATATGAGCTTTAGCTCAAACATAAAGGTTGGGAATCCTCATAATATCCCGTATGGCTACGCGCCAAACTTAAGGGTTGGGGACCCTCATAATATCCCATACGGCTCCGCGCCATAGGCTGGGAATCCTCACAATTTCCCATACGGCTCCGCGCCATAGGCTGGGAATCCTCACAATTTCCCATACGGCTCCGCGCCATACTTAAAGGTTGGGAATCCTCAATTTCCCATACGGCTCTCCGCCATACTTGAAGGTTGGGAATCCTCATAAACCCGTCGACCACGCGCCAGCTTTTATTATCATTACTTTCATTGCCCGTAAGACGCCCCGCGCGCAGGTTTCCATTATTATTACAGCCCGTAAGACGCCCCGCGCGCAGGTTTACATTATTATTACAGCCGTAAGACGCTTCGCGCGCAGGCTACTGTTATTATTACAGCTTGTAAGTCGCCTCACGCGCCAGCTCAGTTATTATTACAGCTCGTAAGTCGCCTCACGCGCCAGCTCAGTTATTACTCTTAGCTCGTAAGACGCCTCTCGCGCGCAGGCTTTATTATTTTCAGCTCGTAAGACGCCTCTCGCGCGCAGGCTTTATTATTTTCAGCTCGTAAGACGCCTCTCGCGCGCAGGCTTTATTATTTTCAGCTCGTAAGACGCCTCTCGCGCGCAGGCTTTATTATTTTCAGCTCGTAAAACGCCTCTCGCGCGCAGGCTTTATTATTTTCAGCTCGTAAGACGCCTCTCGCGCGCAGGCTTTATTATTTTCAGCTCATAAGACGCCTCTCGCGCGCAGGCTTTATTATTTTTAGCTCGTAAGACGCCTCTCGCGCGCAGGCTTTATTATTCTCATCTCGTAAGACGCCACTCGCGCGCAGGCTTCATTGCTCAGCTTGTAAGACGCCTCTCGCGCGCATGCTTTATTACCCAGCTTGTAAGACGCCTCTCGCGCGCAGGCTTTATTTCTCAGCTCGTAAGACGCCTCTCGCGCGCAAGCTTTATTATCCTTATAACTCGACACCACCATTATCTTAAGGATCACAACGCGTCACCATCATGGAGAAAATCTCCCAGACTCAAGACAATAAAGATAAGGCCGAATAAAAGGGAAAAAACCGCCCTAACACCTTATAAAGTCCAACGCTCCACCTAAGCGCTTGCGCGCCCAGGAGCAACGCTGGACTTGGGGGGGCTTGTAGGGGTATGGTATTAAACCCGGTTTACAATCCTAAATTTATTATATTTGGTTTGTTTTATTATATGGGCTAATACATTTGTTATTGGGCTGAGGAGGTTTGTGGAGGTAGCCCTAATTGGGCTAGGCCCATTAGGGTATCATGATGGTGGCCATGAGACTCTATATAAGGAGGTCTTCACCTCCTTATCATGGGGTCATTCTCAGTAGGTGCCACCACCAGTTTTTGTGTCTGTGAACAAGAGATCTTCAAGATCATCTTAGCGGTCACCTCCACACCCCCAAAACGCCACTGCAGATCGCGAGCAGCCGGAGGAGAGGATCAGCAGACCAGGATGCGGTTCATTCATCTCGAAATCCGTGGAAGCTCCGTCATGGGTCAGGTCAGATTCCATTTCGTGCTTCGACAAGATGCCTGGCTTTTGGATACATTTCCAATACAAGTCAATTATGAAATGAAAGAATCTTTACACCTTTTAGTTTCAGATTACTTCAATTTTATTTTCTGATATAAATGATAGGTGTGCCCTACTTGCGGTGCGCGCATATAATGTATATATGTGTGAACCCTTGGGTGGGCAAAAGTAAAATTGCATTAATTTTGACGTTATTTTACTAATTTTGTGAAAATAACGTTAAAAGTGATGGAAGGTTAATCAGGCATCATGTGGTGGCGTTGATAGCCGAAAGACAAGGGTACATGCACCAATCAGCCGGCGTCCTGATGATTGAGTGCTATGTGCCTTATGTAATATGTCCAAGGCTTGATGCAAAACTACTATCGAGCCGGGGGTCTCACCGGAAGCAGCCTCTCTATCCCCATGGGGTAGAGGTAAGGCTGTCTACATCTTACCCTCCTCAGACCCTACCATAGCTTTGCTATTGGTGGGATATACTGAGTACGATGATGATGATGATGATATAAATGATAGGTGGTAAAATGGACGTATGTATTTTTTTTTGAAAGATAAATTTCTTTTAACCACCGTCACCGTCGTATATGAGACTTGAACTCAAGACATTTCATTCTAAACCAGGGATTTTTAAAGAATCAAATATTTTGCCTTTGCTATGGATCGCCACCCCCATTGGTATAATGGGCATGTCTAGTAACATGTTAATAAATATTTTTCCATTTTGTGAACTTTTTAAATAGATATCAGCTATATCTGCAGAAACTACTATTAAAATCGGTGGAGCACATTATGATCTCTTGTCGGTTTGCTCAATCGGTTTGGTTCTATTTATGCATTTTCTATTAAAGATTTATTGGAATTACATAGATACTCTACATCCGAGTCGAAAGGCGAGGCTTTTCAAGTGATTTTTCTTACTACGATGTGGTGTATATGGAGTGCTAGGAATTATGTGGTGTTCGAGAGGAAGCCTGTTAATTTAATTGACATAATTGGCGAGATCAAGTCATTAAGCTACTTGTGGGTGAAAAACCAGAGTAAAAGTCCAACCCTAACATGGGAAAGGTGGTGCGGATTTTCGTCTAATATGTAATTTTCAGGGGTTCGGTTTCTTTGACATAATTGTGCTAGGTGGTTTGTTGTTTGTAAGTAGGTGGTTTTGGTTTATGTGTCGTTGTGAGTTTCTTGCTTGTAATGATTTTTTTTATTAAAGTTGTTTTGTTGATCGTTCAAAGAAAAAAGGATTCTTTTGATTAAGTAATTTGACATGTTGCCTTATTGTCTCAAATTTTTATTTACCCATTGGATGTGCTAGAAAGAACATAATATAGCTCAAAGTTATAACCTTTTTCTTTTTTACATAAGTTGACCTTTCCCTTTTAATGTATGGATTTGGGTTCATAAATTTGTTCATAAAACAGAAGGCAAATTCCTTTTTTTAGAAAGTGTAGCATATAGCTTACTAAATAAGGGATGCCAAATTTATACCTAAAGCAAATAAAAAGGGCTTGGAAGATACCTTAAATTGAAGGTACTTCATTATTACATGATTAGTTGTTTAGGTTCATGCATGCATTTTAATGTATGTACTTCATTATTACATGATTAGTTGTTTAGGTTCATGCATGCATTTCATTTGCCTATACCAATTCATTACATAGAAACCATTGACTCATTGAGTATACCTTTACAACTAAAAACTAGTTCAAAGATTTAAGAGAATTTCAAGTCCGGGCTGCAATGGCTCGGTCAGTCACGTGTCATGTTATTTTGCTTGTGGCGGTGATAATGGCGGTGATTGGAATACCACGCGTAAAATCAAACAAATAAAAAAAACAAAAAATAAACTAAACTAAAGCAAAAAGGAATAAAACTAAAACTAGCACTTTGCGCGTTGATTCCCCGGCAACGGCGCCATTTTGATCGATGTCGAAAGGTCAATCAAAAACATTTATAAATTACCTTTACTAGCAAGGGAAAGTAAGGTGTCGAATCCACAGGGAATCAGTGGAAAGTGCAAGTGAAACTCAAAATTTATAATAAAAATAATTAAAGTGGACAGACGATGTCAAGCGGTTTAAAAGAGTAGTTTGTAAACAATTATGTGAAAATAACCAAACTCCAGGGTTCGGGTTTTGCAACAAGTTAAGGAATTGATAAACTTCTTTGGACAGTTTCTTATAAAATTTGTAAATCAAAAGACTTAACGATTGACTGTGTTGATCGTCAGAACTGAATCCGAACAATTGACACGGCTTAATGAAAATCTATTTGATAATCGATTTTACCTATTGAAACACAAAATCAATAATATGGTTAATGATAAACGGGTCAATGACGAAAGAACTTAATCCTAATTGTTGATGACCACAAATCAATTAACTGACAAAAGATTAAGTAATCAATTAATTAACAGTCTCTTTGAGAAGGGGCCGTATTAGTTTTTATTAGCTGTCCCAGGGAAAAGAGTTAGTTTCTTTATTTATTACGTCGTTCAGTTCAAAGAGTCATTCTGGCATCTGCTTTCAAAGGACTTTTGAAGCTTGCTGACTAGGGTTGGAAGCTAAATTCAGTCTTCGCCATAACATAAGAAAGTCGTGGAGTGCATAAGCCCCTTAAGTCGTCCTCTTTTCTTTAGAAGCTGTTAATTGATTTCGTGCCTGCCCTAAGGCTAAGGGGAGAACTGCATGTCCTACTAGTCGGATAGAAGCCTAAAACCGTTTAAGCAGAAAAGCAAACACAAAGAATTGATTAACCGAAGGATTAATAATTACAAATCCAAAGTTAAAGTTTAGAATATCAAAACCTAACAAGCAACTCAACCCTACACCCGGAGATGGTTATGAAACCTTTTGCCTTGCATCTTGATCTTCATGCTATTGATTATGATGTTGGAGATGTTGTTCATGGATCAATCTTGTGATTAGGATGAGTTTTAATGGTGTAAGATGGCCTCCAATAAGTCCCCAAACTGATTATGAATGAATGGGATCGACCTTAGGGTTTTTAGGCCTTAAATATGGAAGAAAAATCACCAAAAACCCATTTTCCGTCAGACCAGACCGTAAGCTACGGTCTGGCCACCGTAAGCTACGGTCAGACCGTAGCTTACGGTCTGCACCCACTGCCTTACGGTCCTGCTAGGCTAAAACTGTTTTCTTCATAGAATTTTAGTTTCAACTCCGTTTTCCTCCCCATTTGCGGCCACGTCTTCGTATTTCAATTCTCTATCATCTCATGCATCATTACTTTCCTTTACACTCCATCATGAATGCTCCAAGTTAGTTTCTTTAAGCTCCGTTAAGCTCCGCACACCTGTAAACATAAAACCTATCAAAGTATTTGTGTTCGATACATATAAACAAGTAAAACACACAATATAAATCACTTAAAGCATGTACTTTTACCCACACATCACATCCCCACACTTATCATTTGCTTGCCCTCAAGCAAACTCTCATACAACATATACACCTCGATCGATGGTTCATCAATTATCAGTATTAATACTAGTGAGGTATAAGGTCATACCCAATTCCCAATAACTGACACTGTCAAGGTTGATAACCCACCAAATAAGTTAATGATACATTTTAAAACTATGAAACCGCCCAAACGAGTGTACTTTATTTCCGGTTAAGGCACACATGTTCATACTCCTCATAATATAATATCTCTCCTCTCGGTTTAATATCTGGACCAGCAAAAAATGTGCTAGTATCTCTCTACCCTCAATACCAAGTATGAACACAATGTAATAAGCTTGGTAGCAAGTCATATATCCACCCATTACCCACCGTTGCATAGAGAAAAGAACTAAGGGTTTTGATGTGACTTAGGTTAGGGTGCGAAAGTGGATTTATTTAGTGACTTATGGTGGATGAAACCCAATTTATTGACACCAACAAACAAACGAACAAACAAACTCACTAACTATTATTTACAACCAATAACGACATTAAACACGAACTCTTTTTGAGTTTTTCTTTGATTTTTCTTTTTTTTTAAACAAGTACTAACATCAATATACACAAACAAACGACCCGAGACATACGTACACTGTGTACTATGCTCGACAAACAACTTAAATACAACTCTTAACATACCGAGTTTCATCCACAGGGTTAAAATAACAAAAGGCCAAGGTAAACACGGCTTGTAATGTGGGTTTAAACAAACGAAATGGAAAAGACACAAACTTGGCTCCTAAGGGGTAATGTAGGGTAGGGAGTATTATTTTATTTTTTAATATGTAAGGCCAATATAAAGTGGGTTTTCTACAGTTCTGTTTCTCCATATAGGTGGTGGTATTAAGATCTCGAAATGCATGAGACAACCAAGTTCTAGATATTATGGACATACCGGTTACTCTCGATGATGGCACTCAAATGACATGTGTATATACTATATATTATATGTGTATTATATATAAGGCAAATCTTACACACGTACCGGAGGAATTAGGCTGCCGACATGAAACATGTGTACCTGTCCCCATGACTCGTTATCCCCATCTAAACGGTTCATTTTAATTGTCTAATTTTTGAAAAACATTTACATGGGAAGACTTTCGAGAAGCTTAAAAATTGACCATGACCAAAGACCTCTACTTGGCATTAATACTAACAATTAACAAATTACAATTTCGGCTTTTGCGCACAATCAAGCTACTCTTAAGGCTAAAAATTTTTAATTTCTCCATGTTTTTCCATCCACACACTTGAGATGTACATTGACCTCAATGTAACTCAGATTTTCAAAAACATATGCAAACACGTGATATTCATACCAATTGCAATTCAAATAACAACCAATTACCCATCTCCAGATTTAACTAAAGTTGCATACCATTAAACGAAACACATAAAGTTTTTAAACATAAACATAGACACTAACACCAACCACACGACCCAAAAGTTCATCACGCCACCCGACAACCCATAACACAATTATTAAACAGTCAACAGCAAATTAAGGATAGGGAGAGACACATGGACCTGATTCAAATCTCTTATGTCAAACGGGTCCTGCTGATTAGTACTTTTGCAACGTTGACCCACACTTATTGAATATGATATGACAATATCTACTTCACCGAATCTTGACAAACCACCATGAGCTTCCCCACACTTAGGGCTTACTATGACCACAAAACACAAACAAAAAGTAACATGCAAAAAGAAAACCAAAAATAAAGAAAACAAAACAAACCAAAAAGTCGGGTTGCCTCCCGGTCAGCGCTAAGTTTTTGTTAAGGTCTTCAACCAAAAAGTCGGGTTGCCTCCTGGTTGAAGTTCCTTTGGTTATCTGACTCGTAGAATCCTTGAGAGTTAGGTGTAGGCGGTGAATAATTCTGGTATTGTCCATTACGGCCATGTTGGTTGATGTTCCGTTGATTATAACTATTTGGCTGGTAATAGCTTTGGGGGTTATATGAAGGCGGTTCATGACATGGAAATGAATTGTACATATCAGCATCTTCCACAAACTCATATCCTTCATGTGGGTCATAAACCCAACTCCTTGTCATTGTGAGTTACCTACACACATTAAACACAAGAATACCACGCGTAAAATCAAACAAATAAAAAAAACAAAAACTAAACTAAACTAAAGCAAAAAAGGAATAAAACTAAAACTAGCACTTTGTGCGTTGATTCCCCAGCAACGGCGCCATTTTGATCGATGTCGAAAGGTCAATCAAAAACATTTATGAATTACCTTTACTAGCAAGGGAAAGTAAGGTGTCGAATCCACAGGGAATCAGTGGAAAGTGCAAGTGAAACTCAAAATTTATAATAAAAATAATTAAAGTGGACAGACGATGTCAAGCGGTTTAAAAGAGTAGTTTGTAAACAATTATGTGAAAATAACCAAACTCCAGGGTTCGGGTTTTGCAACAAGTTAAGGAATTGATAAACTTCTTTGGACGGTTTCTTATAAAATATGTAAATCAAAAGACTTAACGATTGACTGTGTTGATCGTCAGAACTGAATCCGAACAATTGACACGGCTTAATGAAAATCTATTTGATAATCGATTTTACCTATTGAAACACAAAATCAATAATATGGTTAATGATAAACGGGTCAATGACAAAAGAACTTAATCCTAATTGTTGATGACCACAAATCAATTAAATGACAAAAGATTAAGTAATCAATTAATTAAAACCGTTTAAGCACAAAAGCAAACACAAAGAATTGATTATCCGAAGGATTAATAATTACAAATCCAAAGTTAAAGTTTAGAATATCAAAACCTAACAAGCAACTCAACCCTACACCCGGAGGTGGTAATGAAGCCTTTAGCCTTGCATCTTGATCTTCATGCTCTTGATTATGATGTTGGAGATGTTGTTCATGGATCAATCTTGTGATTAGGATGAGTTTTAATGGTGTAAGATGGCCTCCAATAAGTCCCCAAACTGATTATGAATGAATGGGATCGACCTTAGGGTTTTTGGGTCTTAAATATGGAAGAAAAATCACCAAAAACCCATTTTCCGTCAGACCAGACCGTAAGCTACGGTCTGGCCACCGTAAGCTACGGTCAGACCGTAGCTTACGGTCTGCACCCACTGCCGTACGGTCCTGCTAGGCCAAAACTGTTTTCTTCATAGAATCTTAGTTTCAACTCCGTTTTCCTCCCCGTTTGCGGCCACGTCTTCGTATTTCAATTCTCTATCATCTCATGCATCATTACTTTCCTTTACACTCCATCATGAATGCTCCAAGTTAGTTTCTTTAAGCTCCGTTAAGCTCCGCACACCTGTAAACATAAAACCTATCAAAGTATTTGTGTTCGATACATATAAACAAGTAAAACACACAATATAAATCACTTAAAGCATGTACTTATACCCACACATCAATTGGTGAGGCGAAAACCCCACCAGGAATTGCTAACAACCCTAGCTACGCAACATGCAAAGACCCTACTTACAAAGAATGTCACAACCTAGTGCATGTTTGTCCCAAGTTTTGTGATAACGGATGTACCGTGCATTGTCAGTCGTGCAAACCTATTTGTATAGGCTCTCCTACGCCGTCAACACCGGAGATAGAACCTCCACCATCTTCACCTCCTGCCATCACTCCGCCTCCTCCAACACCATCACCACCGCCTTACTCACCACCTCCCACCACTCCTACACCTCCAACACCATCACCACCGCCTTACTCACCACCTCCCACCACTCCTTCACCTCCAACACCATCACCACCTCCCACCACTCCCTCACCTCCGACACCGTCACCACCACCTCCTCACTCATCACCTCCCTCCACTCCCACACCTCCAACACCATCATCTCCACCTCCTTACTCACCACCTCCCACCACTCCCACACCTCCAACGCCACCTCCTACTACCCCGTCTCCACCAAAACCGTCCTCACCACCTCCTACCACTCCTTCACCTCTAGCAGATTTCACACCACCAACGCCATCCTCACCACCTCCAGCCACTTCTCCACCATCTTCCTCACCACCACCCACCACCCCTTCACCACCCCCTACCACCCCTTCACCTCCTACAGATAATACACCACCATCACCACCTCCCACCACACCTTCACCTCCAACACCACCTTCTACTACCCCCTCTCCACCTACACCATCCTCACCCCCTCCCACCACCCCTCCACCATCATCCTCACCACCCACTACCACCCCTTCACCTCCAACAGATTCTACACCACCAACGCCATCCTCACCACCTCCCACCACGCCTTCACCACCACCCACCACTCATTCACCACCAACAGAGTCTACTCCTCCAACTCATTCCTCACCACCTCCTACCACGCCTTCACCACCACCCACCACTCATTCACCACCAACAGAGTCTACTCCTCCAACTCATTCCTCACCACCTCCCACCACGCCTTCACCACCACCCACCACTCCTTCACCACCAACAGAGTCCACTCCTCCAACTCCATCCTCACCACCTCCCACCACCCCTTCACCACCAACAGAGTCTACACCACCCACACCATCCTCACCACCTTCCACCACCCCTTCACCACCAACACCGTCTTGGCCACGTCCCACCACTCCTTCACCATCAACTCCTCAGTCACCTCCTACTCCATGGTACCCTACTCCACCACCTCAACCAAAGAAAGCAAAGTGCAAAAGCATCAAGTATCCCAAATGTTACGCCACTGAGCACGCCTGTCCTGCTTCTTGTCCTAACCAATGTACAGTTGATTGTAATGCCTGCAAGCCAGTTTGCAGTAAGTCCTTTACATCTCTATTTATTTATAGATAATAATATTTAGTCATATACACCACAACTCTAATAACACATGCATGTAAATTTGCAGCTTGCGATATGCCAGGAGCAGTGTGCCAAGATCCTCGTTTCATCGGTGCCGATGGCATCACTTTCTACTTCCATGGAAAGAAGGACAAAGATTTTTGCCTTGTAACCGGCAACGATCTCCACATCAACGGCCACTTCATTGGCAAACGAAACAAAAACATGGCCGAGATTTTACTTGGGTTCAATCTATTGGAGTTCTTTATGATAATCATAAACTCAAAATTAGTGCTCTAAAAACTTCTACTTGGGATGACTCTAATGACCGTATCGTGTTAAACTTTTAGCAGGATGAATCAAGAACACAAACACGAGATTTGATCAACACACGATCAACTCTTTTATTAAGAAAACGACTAACGAGAAAAACTTAATAATTAACTAATACATTGAACCTAGGGTATATATAAATCCACAGTTCTTAATCCTATACTAACTCAAATACACAATTTGAATCCAAAACAAATAGGATTAAATAAAATAAGACTAACTTATCTTATAATAATAAACTAATTATTATATTAAATATTTTCTGAGATATTAGGAGCCTCCAATCTGATTTGGTGTTGGACACGTTTAACACTCTCTCTCAACACCAAACTTTTCTAACCGTGACATACACGAAGCACCTCGACTCGAAACAACCTGCGACTCAACACAGTCACGTCTTTCGTCTTCGACTCAAGTGTCAAATTTAACACTCCCTCTAGATTCATACTTGTTCCTTAAAGGTCCTTCATGGCCCGCAACACCCATATCTCTCCGGACTTGATTCTTGGCACGGGCGGACCATGTAGAGGACAGGAAGGGGTTGTGCCCCCCCTGATTTTGGGCCTAAAACTAGGTATATAACCCAAAAATTTGTAAGTCCATGATGTATCCATTTGACCACACCTTGTCCAAAGCCCATATTTGAAACTTGAAAGCCCAAAAAACCAATGATAACAATAATATGGCAGGAGTACTAGGAAGCTGTCGGTCTGTCGATTGATTTATTAGATTTTGAAACTGAAAACCGGCTATTAGCAAAATAGAGGAGAATAATCAATTCATCATCACTAGTCATTTATCGCTTTTATACTAAAAGGTAACCATTAATTTATTATTTCCATTGGTTTATGTTTGATGTTGTGAAATTTTCAGTTCAGATAATTTATATAATTATATATTTTTATGTCTTTTTTTGTTGATAAAAATTTGGTTAGTTTATATGTATGAACTTATGATTAATCTAAAATTTTTTGACCCCCCCAATGTAATTGTTCAAGTTCCGCCACTGATTCTTGGACTCATCACACGCCTTTACACGAAGTTGCGTCTCGATCGGTTACTCCTCAATCTACACAAGATCTAGGATATATTCAACTCACCTCCAAACAGCCTTATCACATGCCTTAATAATCTTCGGTGGTCTCCTACAAACCCACTGTTCGTACAAACCGAAACCGAAATTATCGAGCCCGCTATCTTCTATTTTGACAGCCCCAAAACCATAACTATGTGACCATTTTTAGCCACCGGTTCCCGCTCCGAAATTCATCTCTCGCTGTTGTCAACAACCTAAACTGCCAGTGACCTGTACATTACGATTTGGTCCCGAAACTGGATCCCAACATCTGATGTTGTTGTCTCGTTTAGACAGCTCGATAACGCTACCACTCGGACTGTTGGGTCATCGATCCAACCCACTAAACTACCCCGACACACGGAGATTTAACCATACCGATACACGATCATGCCACAACATCATTGCTCAACACACGGAGATTTAACCATCCCGACACACGGTGACACACAACCTTATTGCAATCTCTTATACTGGCGGATCCGAACCACCTTGTAACTCTCTCACCATTACTTGTTCGCCATTGTACCATTGTTGGTCACTTAACACCAGCACCATTATTGTAGTTCTAGATGTGTTTCAGCAGCCCATCTAGTCACTTTTAACTTTCCTTGCTGTGATCAACCACAAACAAAGCTTTTGATCTCTCAATCTAACTCAACCAGTTACTTACTGGCTAGTCCCTTTATTAACTTATCAACAATTTGCAAATTTGTATCCACATAAATCACATTGGCTACTTCAGTAGACACACCACCATTATCGACCTTGGTTACTAACGGAAGTCGATCAACTAGAAGAAGTGATAACTTGGCAAGGTTGATCAAGATCTTTTATCGGTACTGCCATTGAACGAGTCTTCTTTTGCTCAGCCTACTTCCCCGATACACGGATATTTTACCATCCCGACACACGGTGATGGCATATCATCACTGAAACCTTCAACTCGCCAAAACTAAGTTGACTTACAACCTAAATGCAACCCAAAAAGACTAGATCCAAATTGATCACAATCGCCACTACCATCCAAACCAGTACTGCTAACCTGAACTACTTTGTGACCCGGAGACAATCCTCCCTGGTTTATTTTCAAAGCCGAACTCAATCGAACACGGCTACTCTCCCGATATGACAGCTCGTTTCCATTGTTAACTACAATCGGAACACCACTGCCAGGATCGCCACTTCACATCCGTGTTAACCACTAACTGTCGACCAAGAGTTGCCGACATCGACTGTTCAAGTCCTCGTAGCTCATCGCTGTTGTGATGCCACTACAAACCGCCGGTTGCCAAGAACTGATCTTGGTAAAATTCTTGCGCATGTTTGCTAAACTATTTAGCGACACTTTCTATTAAAACTAGAGACGTTTGATCGGATTCTTACGATGGATCAATTAAAACCAAACAAGAACAGTATGTTTGCTCAACCAAGCGGTTCTTTTCCGGTTATTAATTCGACTCACGAATACTTCTATCGGAAACTTACGGCGATCGGAACCTGGACACACCTTAAATCGGAAACTTACTCACCTCGATCAAAACCGGGACACACCTTTGTTCGATCGGAAACTACCACAATTGAAACACGGACACACCTTCGATTGGAAACTTTCCATGGTCGGTTCGGTTTCGGAAAAAAACGAACTAGAAACGAGAACACAAACTTGCATGTACTCTCTTTTTCTTTCAATCGAACCAAAAGAAAATCAAATAATACTTTGGCTGCAAGCTACTGTTGCAATCAAACAAATTTCAGCAATTATTGTTTTTTTTATGAACGGTTACAACACCTATTGTTGATTCCTTCTTGTCACAGCCATATTTTCTTCCTGGCAATACCTTGTACAACCAATAAACCAATTGGTAATTATTGGTAGGCTTGATACAAAAGAGACGGAGGTTGGAAGCAAATTCCGTGATACTTGTTTTGCAATCAATTGAATACGGTGGACTTGCAATTAATTCAAATAAGACAACCAAATCAAGCCAGAATAAAACAAATTAATGTATGTGAAGCAAACCCAAGACTTTCTTTCACGCCTGCCCTCCACCGACGGACACACCCACCGGCGGAGGCTGCCTCCGATCTTCAAACCCGCTTCCCGGTGTGAGCCTAGCTCTGATACCACTTGTTAAACTTTTAGTAGGATGAATCAAGAACACAAACACGAGATTTGATCAACACACGATCAACTCTTTTATTAAGAAAACAACTAACGAGAAAAACTTAATAATTAACTAATACATTAAACCTAGGGTATATATAAACCCACAGTTCTTAATCCTATACTAACTCAAAAAACAAATAGGATTAAATAAAATAAGACTAACTTATCTTATAATAATAAACTAATTATTATATTAAATATTTTCCGAGATATTAGGAGCCTCCAATCTGATTTGGTGTTGGACACGTTTAACATATCGCCATCACATTCGATGGAGAAACCGTCATTCTACCGGAGACCAAAGGCTCCAAATGGCAATCTTCCTCAACAGCAATCACCCGTATTCAAGATACCAACAACATTGTTGTTGAAGTTGAAAACTTGTTCAAGATCACTGCCAAAGTGGTTCCTATCACAAAACAAGAATCAAGAGTCCATAACTATGGTATAACCGACGAAGATTGCTTTGCACATCTTGATCTCCAGTTCAAGTTCTTCTCGTTAAGCGATGAAGTAGACGGGGTCTTGGGACAAACTTACAAGAATGACTATGTGAGCAACGTGAAAATGGACGTGTTGATGCCTGTCATGGGAGAAAATAACAAGTTTGCAAGTACAGATTCATTTGCGACGGATTGTTCTGTGGCTAAGTTTAAGGGCAGCAGCCGTGAAGACGGTTCATCCTTTAACTTGGAATTGCCAAGTTTGATGTGTCAAAGTGGTGTGAACGGACGCGGGGTCGTTTGCAAGAGATAAATTTTTCTTCTTGTTTGTTACTCATGCATAATTATGTACTAAGTGTGTAGTTATGTAACCAAGCTGTGTAAAATAAGTTTGTGTAATAAGGAACATTGCTTCCCAAATAATTTCTGAATAAAATGACTTTCATCTTAATTTATACCGTTCTTAGTGGTATCATTTTGACCGTATGTGGATTTTTGTGTGGGGTAACTTGAAGCTCGTATGGGTGGGATTTGGCCCAAAATGATGCAATTTTATTGAAGCCCATCATGTACACTATTAGTGACCAGTTCATTTTCTTTACTAACCTGTTAATTTTCCATCACATTTTTCTGTTTTTCACTTTGTTTTCAAATGAAGCATCTATAGATTGATCTTTTCAAAGCTTAAAAATTTTAGGGTTCAATGTCTAAGAATGCCACGGATCGGTCACAAAACCATAATATATGTTACGTATAAAATAAAAATAACTACGTGGGCGGTTACTTCACACCCTGTATATATACTAGGTTCATCTATATATGCCCATCAAACATCATATTAATTGTGAACTTAGCTAGTTGAAAATTAGTTATTGTTTACTTGTTGTGAAAGCAAGACTGCATACACACACACAAACACACACAATTGTTGTATACATGTACCTAAAGTGTTGTATATATGCACCTAACTTGTATTGAAAGCAAGATTGCATGCATAAATAAGTGTATCAGAAAAAGAGCAGTTCCATTTTGGGGATGCCTTTGACTTAGGTAAGCATGTGAAGTTAAAGTTGCCTTAGGAGGCAAGCATACAGCTATGCAAATGCCATATTGTGCGAAACTTAGGACGTGCATGAATCCGTTACTGAAATCTTGAACACGAACCTTATACAATAATTGAGATGAAATGTGTTGTCTCACATATGTATAATGTATTGCATAATAGACATTTTAGGGTTGTAATCTATGCGGTATAATGTGTCTTCTTTGAGCTCGTTAGGTCGTATGATTCTATTTTTTGGTTCGTTTAATACACATTGACATAACCGTCATAAATACCACCCTTCGTGAAAGATCTACGCTCTATGCATACACGGAATACATTTAATCGTCAAACCCAACATAGCGTATTCGATCTAACGAGTTTTAACTATATAATATATAGCTATAGATAGCTCATGAATCCAATTAAGTACCTAAGATATATTATTGAGATAATCAATATCAATGCTAAATACCATGTCTTTCTATTTATCCACAATCCTCCTTCATCCTAATACAGTGATCTTTTCGCTGACGACTTCAAGGAGCTAGCCAGATCCGCTACGCGTTGATACTACTAGAAAATTTACTATATATGCCGCGTCTCTAAGCTCAAATCACCAAGATGTGATACATGAACATATGTGTATGTATGCATGATATATATGCATAATGTGTCTGATACATGGAGGAAAGTTCGATCTGAGAATATCATGAATCTAGCCGATCTTGATTGCACTTGTTCTTAAATACTTTATTACAATGAGACGAATTACGTTCATCATTTTTCTTAATATTAGTCTCCTTCCAAAATCGAAGTAAATTGTATTCAAATTTAAGACTTCTGCATTTTGGGATTGGAATATCACCAATGGGGGTAACGAAACCTTATCGAAGAGTCAACATACGGTTTTATTCTCTACCGATTATAATTAAGGGGTCAAGCTTATGTAAATTTGTTTAGTTTTCTTTACAAAAACCGATTTCTATTGAAAAAAAAAAAGAACTGGACCCGTATTTGTAGTCACAACTTTATGCTTACTCGGCCAATTAAAAAGACTTGGTCGGCTGCTAAAACTATACAAGAGGTGTTGTATACATCTTCCAACTAAAAAGACATTTGACTTTGATGAGCATGTGACATTGAAGATGCCTTTATACTGAACATATACGTACTTCATGCTCAAAAATAATATAGGATGACTTGTTTTTGTATTCATACCTTTATATTATGAATTCAAGAGAAGATTCATAAATGAAAAGCAAATCAAAATAATTATCAGCCCAAATTTCTTGATTTTTATAATTCCTTAAAATAATAATATATTTTTTTAACATTTAAACATCAGCCAGATAGTGGAAAATGTTTTTAAAATGGGAAGAAATTAAGAATGAGATGAAATGGTTTTAAGAGACAGAAAGATTGTTAAAGGTTTCTAGGTGATCCGTCATTTCATAAGGAAGC
>NW_027504643.1:0-19958 GCF_021521415.1 Bidens hawaiensis
TCTTTGATTTTGATGACAATTCCTCTTTATCCTTCTTGTTCGTGAAAACCCATTTGGTGCCAATTGCATATATTCCTCTGGGTTTGTCAACCAAATCCTAGACATGTAAAGTCTCTGAACTGAGATAAATCCTCCTGCATAGCTTCCACCCATCTGTTGTCTTTCAAGGCTTGATTTATGTTTTTTGGCTCAACTTGGGATAGAAAGCAAGCAAAAAGACATATGTTTGCCCTTTCAAAGCACTTCTTGTCACTCTTTCATGCATGTCCCCCAATGATGTTTTCTGTAGGATGATTTCTTTCAACAAAGGTAGTCTGAACAACTTGTTGTGCTGAAACTTCTGATTCAAGATTTGTCATGTTCATATCAGCAGTTTCATTCTCAGGTGTCTCTTCATTTTCAGCAGTTAATTGAGTTTGACCATTTGCAGATGATGATGCTTCATTTTTCCAATTTGGAGAGAATCAAACAAGATTGGAACCTATCTTCAACTCTATGTTTCTCTTTAGATTGAACTTGTTGCTGACTCTGCATTGGTTCAATCTCTATGTCACTTGGTCCATTATTTGATACCTTCAACTGCAGCTTCTGGACCATTTATCTCCACTTCATTGCTCCTTGAATGCTTCTTTCAAAAGTGAATCCATTTTATTCAGGAGCACATGATGACGACAGCTTGGTCCAGATCAATTTGCTTTTGCTTTCCTTTCTCTTCAATGCTTGTTCTGTACATGCTGTCATCCGTGTCTTTATAGTAGATTTTGAATGATTTGATCATCTTCTCCAAGTCAAACAGCCACTTGGGTCCTTCCACATTGTTGAAATAATTTTCATTGAAGATGATGCCAGAGGACTCAATCACACACCATGTGCTCCTTGATATAGACTCTGTAAGCCTTTGAATGGGATGAATAGCCCAAAAAGAAGCATTCCAAAGATTTTGATTGGAATTGCGTTCAGCTGTGAGCATCTATATCCAAAAGGCTTCAAGAACTTAACATAAGGTTTTATTTTGAAGATTATCTCATATGGAGTCTTGTTTTGAGTCTTTTTCCAGAAGAACCCTGTTGTTTACATAGCAAGCAGCGTTGATAGCCTCTGCCCAGAAGGTAACTGGAAATTTGCATCAGCTATCATGGTCCTTGCAGCTTCAATCAATGTTCTGTTTCTTCTTTCTGTAAAACCATTCTGCTCAGGAGTTCTTAGGGCACTATACTGTTGAAATATTCCTTTAGAAGTGCAAAATTCTTCCATCAATCCATTTTTAAAATCTGTTCCATTATCACTTCTAATGACCTTCACTGTTTTCCTCAAGTTGATTCTCCATTTTCAACACATAAGCCTTGATTTACTATGGAGTTTCATCCTTGCTTCTCATGAAGAAGACCCCATGTAAATCTTGAATAGTCATCAGTGATTGTTAAGCAAAATCTCTTATTGCCAAAGCTTGGAACACTTACAGGACAAAAGAGATCCATGTGAAGCAGTTCCAAAACCTCATCAATAGTGTTAATTAGGTTGCTCTTATGAGAGGACTTGTGTTGTTTTCCCTTGAGACATGATGAAACATCTTTCTTCCAGTTTGAATTCTCTTGTAGGAAGACCCACAACATGTTCACCTTTCACCAGCCTGTTCATGTTCTTCAAATTGACAATACACATCTTCCTATGCCACAGTTTTGTTTCATTCTCAGTGGCTTTGGAAACAAAACATGAACCACCCTCTTGATGTTGCAGTATCATTCTCAGCTCATAGAGGTTTCCATTTCTTGGGCCATCGTCATTATCATCTCAGGTGGAATGACTAATTCAGGCATAAGGATCAAACAATGTTCATCATTGAAAGCCACTTTGTATCATTTGTCACAGACTTGAGAAATGCTGAGTATGTTATATTGTAGTCCTTCAACATGCAGCACATTCTCAAAGGATATTTTGCCATTGTTGAGAGTGCCTCTTCCTTACAATCTTTTCCTCCATTCTCATCACTCCCAAAGGCAACTGGTCCTTCATATTTTCTTTCTTAATTTACAAGAGCCTAATTTATCACAGGTCATGTGCCTGGAACACAACTGTCCATATACCATATATCATTGCAATTCATAGACTGTTCCTGCATAAACATACACAAGGAAGATCAGTTAGATTCTGATTCACAAACTGCATCAGTTTGCAAATCATAGTCAATTGGAGTTTCAACAGGAGTTGGAAGTGGATCTTCATAGACTATTTCACATTCATCATATGATTCCGAGTATGATACAACTGGTGACTTGATGCTATTTTCAATTTGATCAAGCACACAGTCTTTCCATGCATTCACCTCTTGCTTTGACTTCCGCTGATAACCTCTTAGTTCAAATCCTTATTTTGGCAAGAATTTTTCATCACCATTTAGAACTGCAGGTCTTAGCTTTGATATTCCCTTTGGTAATAGACTTTTGCTCTTAACAGTCTTCTGTGTTACATTTGGATTTTCATTGATCTTCAACACAGATTTCAACCTCTTCTCCAAGGTCAATCTCATGTCCTCTCTATCAGAAGAGCTCTATCTCCATTTAGATACTTTCCATACATTTCTTTGTAACCCTTCATGTCAAATCGACTTACAATATCAGGAATTTCAAATGTCTTTTCAACCACCCAACAAGAATCAGTGTGATGTCCATAGGCATCACACTTCTTACAACACACTTTTGCAAAACTTTTCATGTCTTCAAGTAGTTGCTTGTCCTTGATCTGTCACTAGGCTTGGGAAAGTCAAAACCTAATGAGGTTTTGGGGCATAAGAGTTGGTGAAGTCCGTCTTAATGGGCTTGCTGATGTCAGGTATTTGAGGATATTTTTCTTTCACAAACACTATCTTCTTCAACTTAGATGGAGTAAATGAAGAGCTTTTCTCTTGTTCTGCTGCATATCTTCTCATAGGTAGATAATTAAAATCCCTAATGACAAAGAGTTCATAGTTTGAGAATACTGGATAGATTGGAGGGTGTTGATCATCTGTGTAGCTCTCAGATTTATCATTCTTGTTTTTTGTTTAAGCTCTTTCACATATATCAAATGCCTTGTGTTCTCTACTCATCTTTTCATGGTGTTTCTTGAGTTTAGGGATTATCTTTGGCAACTTTAGAATCGTTTTATCATCTTTTTTGTTTGATACCTTCTTCTTTTGTTTACCTTTTGAAGATTTGTCACTGTTGCAACTTCATGTGCTCCCTTCACTGGAGTATTCACTCCATCTCTTCGTTAATTACTTCAACACTCGCGTTAAACGCAACTAAACACTATTCTAGACAACCGAAAACTAGTTTTCAGTCTACAACAAGTTGACCAATCAAACGAACACCAATGGACACGATTATAAAGTATGTAATTCTAGAAATACCTAGGAATATGTTGGTGCAAAACTCACTTCAAACAGCCACGACACGATCACAATTGAACATCCACCGGTTAAGCCTAAAATGAACTTATCGATCAATAACAAGTAAAACGTGCAGATTTTAGCATGCGAAGATGCATTTAATTACATAGGATAACCTTTGAAATAAATTATTAAATTTTTACCAGACTTTCATAAATGTCATAGGTTTATAAAAATATTTTTATTATATTTTTCTAGTGGACATAAAAATTATAAAAATTCCTCCAACACAGCAAGGTACGTGCAGCTATTTCAGTGCACAACAAAATGGTTTTATTTTTATAAAATTAAACGATTCCAATTGGGTTTGATTCTTAACTCAAGATATTAAGTTCCAGAAGTGGAACCAACTAATTTGGACTTGTTGAAAAAGAGTTATGATGTCGGGAAGACAGACCAGAATCCGACATCCCGCATCAGCTTTGACACTCGATTTTACAAAATCAAAAAAAGCATTCAAATCTCATCCAAAAATTACATATTATACCTTTATGGAAACTAGACTGAAAGTAGAACATCATGGAAACAATAATCGATCAAAAACAATGGGTTATCATTGCATTACAGACCCTACAATAAACATACACGAATCTGTCAGAAACTGTTACAATTAAAACTCAACCCTAACGTGTTCAACAAAGGGTTTAAGGGTGAAAAGGAGTTGTATTAGGCTGGAACCGACCTGGAATTAGTCTCGGGAGGCTGGAGAATAGCCGGAACTTGCACGAAAATCGAGAAGGACCCCTGTATAGCTGCTGCTGATCGCAACTTAGGGTGGGGGTTAGGGTTAACTTATTATTTTAATACAAATGTTACATCTAGGCCCTCCACCTTGATGGAATGTAATACTTGGATGAAAAGTTAGGAAATTTAACTTACGAGAATGACCAGGAGGCCCCTAAAGACATCAGAACGGGTCTTGGTTAAAATACAAACTTTACAAGGTTTAAGGATTTTAACAGAAATTTACGAGCATTACAGGGTTGTTGTACCACAGGCGGAGCGTGAGGTTATTGAACCGGCTGTTGAACAAATTGGTCATGAAGTAGAGATGGATACGGAAGTGGAAAATGCATAAGTATTTGTTGAATCAATTATGCAAATAGAGCATAGAATTTAAGAGCCAGTTATAGCCAGCAGTGGTGGAAATGAGGAAAACATGGATGACGATGCCTTTATTGACAATGTAATCACTCAAGTAACAGATAACATTAACATCATCACACCACCAATTTCACCCGATCCAAATGCTACCCAAGATGACATTTCCTCAACCGGCACAGAACCATTCTCACCTGGTTTAGACCCCGCCTAGGATTCAGTATCCACATCCCTAGCAAACACTGAGCCTTTTCTCTCTAGCCTTGAACAAATACAAGACACATCTATATGAAAACCTCCAACATCACCACTCACAGAGCCAGTTCAAGATACACCTATCAACCAAAACATTTTAACCCTCACTGAAACATACAAACCACCATCACCTGAAACCTCCTCAAACCAACCAAAATCCGACTTTGAATTCAAATGAGCTCAAGAAACACCTTCATCCTCTCCAACATACATGAATGAAGATCTACTTGTAGAAAATGCTGAACTGGAGTTTGAAAACATCATGCTGAAAGAAAGAAATGCAATTTTAAATGCAAAGAATAAGGCATTAGAAGCAGCTCTACAACAAGCTCTACTGAGAATCAAAACCTAGAGCAGGCTGAGGTTGAGAAGACCTCAGATGCACCAAACAAAGGCAGAAACATGTTGATGATGAAGAAACTAGGTTAGAGGTGATTGGAAAGTTTATGAAGATGAAAGTTCTAAAGAGAATGCACTTAATTTGATTAATCTGGAGTATGAAGTAGAGGAAGAAGAAAATGTTAATTGGAGACAAGCATTTGATGAGGGGGAGTTTGAAATGGATTAGGAGACCCAGAGCAAGTACAGAAGAGAAAAATGAAGGGCAAGGGGATAGATTATACAGAGAAAGACTTGCATCCAAAGGTTATGCCTAAAATTGTTACTAGTGATGAAATATTGGAAAGAAATGTAGTGAATGATCTTGATGTTGCTGAGGTGGAGTCAGTTAGGAAGATTATTGAGACCAGGAATGATGAGATGGTAGTAGAAGAAGAAGAGGAGGAAATACCTCAGGAAGTGTTAGAGACATTGATAAATTTAAAGAGGAAAGAAGAGGAGGATGAAAGGATGAGAAAGTTGGCTGATGAGAGCATTGGTGTGGCAATGGAAGAGCTGAAGAAGAATCAATCTGAACAGACTGAAACCGAATTAAGTTAAAGAACAAAAAGGGAACATGAGAAGAGTGAAGGACTTAGTTTCGGACTGCTTGCACATTTGGCAGTTCTGAGAATTTACTACAACATTTTGCAAAACCCAGAGAGAGATGCACCAGATGTTGTAGCTACTGCTAAAATGGCTCAAGCACCTCAGAGAGAAAAGGAAAAGAGAAGCAGTCAATTACGATTAGAGGATGTCTCGGAGCCTAGAGTAGAGGAAGTCTTTGATGAAACTCATGCTGAGAACTTGGTTGATCCTGTTGTCACTGAACCAATTGAAGTTGAAGAACCCACAGTCAAGGAATCTAAAAGAAGAAAAGAAAATCTAGAAACGGAAATTCCCAAAGCGAAGAGGCAAAAGACTGACAAGCCAACAGTGAAGAAAGTCTACACTAGAAAAGAGAAAGAAAAGACAATTGATCTTGATGAACCAGTTATAGATGCTTTACATGGTCTGGATGAGAATATAGAAGTTGAGGAGGATGAGGACAGAATGAAAACTAATCCAAGGATCATATTTTTAATGCAATGTGGTCTTGACCTTGAAACTGAGATTGAACAATTAGCTGAGTTGAAGACAAAGGAGAAAAAAGAAAGGAGAGAGAGGGGAGATAAGAAAGAAGAGTAAAACAAAGCCTATATCTTGAGTCTGGATTATGATCAAAGACACATCAATCGAATGACTAGGGAAGGCATAACTGAGGCTGCAGATGAATGGAGAAGGAGAGAGACACAAAGAAATTTCTTACTGCAAACTGGTCATGTGGCCACATATCTCAACGGTCAACCCTTCACTGAATTTGACAAACTATTCAGACAAGTTGTAGTTGATGATAGTCTTGACCTTGAAACTGAGATTGAACAATTAGCTGAGTTGAAGACAAAGGAGAAAAAAGAAAGGAGAGAGAGGGGAGATAAGAAAGAAGAGTAAAACAAAGCCTATATCTTGAGTCTGGATTATGATCAAAGACACATCAATCGAATGACTAGGGAAGGCATAACTGAGGCTGCAGATGAATGGAGAAGGAGAGAGACACAAAGAAATTTCTTACTGCAAACTGGTCATGTGGCCACATATCTCAACGGTCAACCCTTCACTGAATTTGACAAACTATACAGACAAGTTGTAGTTGATGATACAACAAAGTATGTGCAGGAAGTGAAGAAGAAGAAGGAAGAGGATGCCAAGAAAGAATATCAAGAATTGAAGAGGAAGAACAAAGAGATCAAGTTCTTGGTAGAGAATGGATATGATTATGATGTCATTAAAAACTTATCCAAAGATGCTCTAGTTTAGAAAATAAAAATGGTTAAAGAAGCACACAAGCTGGAAAGAGTTATAATGCAGACTAAGAGAGAGAGAAAAGAGAAGAAAAAAGATGAAAAGGAGAGGTTAGAGGCTGAGAAAAGGAAGAATGAAGCCATTGAGTGGTTTAATGACCCTGAAAGAGTGAAAACATTGAAAGATATTTTGTTGAAGAAAGGAATGAATGAAAGAGAATTCACAACTCTATCTCAAGAATTATTGATAGAAATATATCATAGAGAGCAGAAGATGTATTTGGAAGAAGAAAGAAAGTATCTGGAGGAACATAAAAGAAAGGAAAGAATGAATGAAGGAAGAAGAACTGATCAAACTGGAACAAAGCTCAATGCAGAACAAGTGACTCAAATGAGCAGTATATTATGCCAAAGAGGTGCCAGTTTTCAAGACTTGATACTCAAAGAGGGGGAGGAGACCAAAAGATTATTTGATGAATCAGAAAGGAAGCATGGAACAAAACCCTCCTCATCAAGGTCTGGTGTACCTATGATACAATCTGTAGTGGAAAGGCAACCAACTCAAGTGAGAAACCTAAATCTGCCCACTCAGTTGTATTTTGATGCAAGATCAAGAACCCTAAGGGTAATCACTATAGATGGAGAGGAGATGCATATCATATTTAGAATTGATTTCAGAAATTTTTCAAGAGAACAACTGGAAAGGATGTCACGGCTTGATTTATATGATAATCAGCAGAGGAGTAGATTGGCTGGACAACAGAAAAATGATCTTTCCAAGTACTTAAAAGAACAAGCTGAAAAAGGATTCCCACTGGTCGATCAGAAAAGAAAAGAATCATACACAGTAGCTGAAAGGGAGAGGAGAAAGAGAAGAATAAGTGAAGTTAGACCGTCAAAAATTTTACCTTGGGAATCTAAGAATAGAAAATTACAGAAAACCAGTGGCTCTAGCTCAATCAAAAGAATTTTAAAGGAAAGCCTGGCCATGAGAAAGGAGATAGAAGTGCCTAACTCGCAAGTGCAACAAGATGGGAGAATTGCTCATCTTACATATAATAGGCAAAGTGATTCAGTGTCCTTAAGAAACTCTAAAGGAAGGACAATTAAAATTGTTGAACATGATGGTGAATTGGAATATATACACATCCAAGATCTTCAAGACATAATTGACATAGTTATTCCAATAGATTATGAGGATGCTGTAGAGCTTGACATGTTCCAGCAGAGAGTAGCAGCAGTGAGACATGAGAAACTAATTGAAGCTTAAAGGAGACAGTGAATTCGAAAGCAAGGATGGGAGGTTTAAAGATGATCTAATGAATCCTTGTTTATCTTTTGTGTATTTTATTTTTGATATGTAATTTGATATAACATGTAATTTTGATGTGTAATGCCGAAGAGGCAGAATTTGTTTATTAAATGCAATGAGTTTTTCCTAAATTGAATATCTTTAGAAATTGATACATTTGTAACTATATGCAGGTATATTTTGGTGCATCTGAGCTTCTTCCAATCTAGGGGGAAATTTTTGAGCCGAAATTTTACAAGGAAGTTTAGAATCTTCTCGATCTCTTCAAAGAAATGCCTATGTATGGACTTCGAGCAAGCTTGGACGTTCGAGCATGGTTTCACTACCTCGAGCATGATGTCTTATGCGTATAAGACTATCTTCTAGAATTTCTTCTAAGTGTTGAAGGCTTTGAGCAAGCTACACTTCGTCAAGCGAGGATATTCTTTATCGTGTATGGATTTCCAATCGAGCAAACAACTTGATCTATCCAGCTTAAACCAAGTGATCCGAGCACATTAGTGGGTCGAGCATGGATACAATAAAAGAAGATCTCAAATGTTCTTAGTATAACCTTCAAGCATGGTTCATTCCGAGGAAGCGTCTCACCCGAGTATGATGAAAGTTGTTCACAATAAGTCACAAGGCAGGATTGAAGTGATTTAGAGGAACATGCTTGCTCATGGGACATATTCGAGCAAAGAAAGGATATGTTATGAAGATTAAAGTTTGCTGGAGGAGAATGTTTTCTACTGAAAACATTCTAAGTAAAGTATACTCAAAGACTTGTTTCGAGCATGCCATGCATTACAAGTCTGCTCGACAAGGATATATCATACTTGAAGAATTGTTTATTTCATTCATTATGTAATCATTTGGGTTTCTAGAAGGAACGTCTGGGCATATAAATAGAGTCCTAGGTTTTCCATGTAAAAGAATGAGCCTTTACTGAATACGAGAGCATAAACGCCAGACCGAATATTCCTCTTTGTGCAACTTCGTACCGTCGCCGACACGAAACCCTTGACATTTCATGCATTAAATCACTGTTCCTTAACCGATTAATCGATATAGTGAATCTTTGTCCGCTGTCTTTATTACTGATTATTTATTGTCATTCAAACCATTATTCCCAATCCTTGAATATACTGATTCCGCTGGGATATTCAAAAGGCCCCGAGTTATTAGATCTAGTGTAGGTTTTGCACTAGGTCCGGTCCTGACACTCTCAATTCGGATAATCCTGTATTATCGCACGGAGAAAGTCCATGATTTTATATGAAACTTCCAGAAAATAAAGTAGAATATTCCAATATTAATCCTCGGGTTGGATAATCTTATCACGCAGGAGAGGATCTAATATTTGTGTAACGCCCGCCAATTTCCATTAAAAGATTTAAGCATTGTAAAGTTTGTATATTCTACCGAGACGAGTTGGCGTTCTTCGGGGACCTTCTCATCATTTCCCATAAGTTAAATTTATTAACCTCTCGTCCAAGTTATTACAACATTCATAATGGAGGGACTAGAGTGTAACATGTTGTATAATATCAAAAAAAACCTAATCCTTTTCTTGTTCTGGCCGATCGCAACTTCCTCAGCCATCCCAAGTTCGTTTTTTTCTTTCTTCCAGCCATATTCAACGTGGTAAAACTCAAATTCAAGGTTAGTAATATACCAACGCAAGTCTTTTTCACCATTAAACCCCTTATTGAACCCTATAGATGTCATAAACATGTTAGGGTTTGAGTTTTGATTAAAACAGTTTCTGAAAGATTCGTACTCGTTTATTGTTTGGTGTGTAGCTTTGAGTCTAGTTTCCAGAAAGGTATAATATGTAATTTTTGGACGAGATTTGAATGGTTTTTATGATTTTATAAGATCGTGTGTCAAAGTTGATGCGGGGTGACGGATTCTGGTCTGTCTTTCCCGACATCATAACTCTTTTTTGACAAATCCAAATTGGTTGATTCCACATCTGAAAGTTCAAATTTTGAGTTAAGATTATATCCCAATTGAAATTGCTTAATTAAGTTTGGTAATGATTTTTAAACAAATAAAACACTTTTACTGTGCATTGAAATAGTTGCACGTACCTTTCTGTGTTGGAGGAATTTTTACAATTTTTGTGTGCACTGGAAAAATATAACAAAATTATTTTTAAAAGACTAAGACATTTATTAAATTCTGGTAAAAATTTTATTTCTATGGTTTTCCTATGTAATAAAATACATCTTTGCATGCTAAAATATGCATGTTATAGTAGTTATTGATCGATACTTTGGTTTTAGGCTTAACCGGTGGCTGACCTTTTGAACAATTTCAGGGCTGTTTTGATTAATGTTCTTGATTCATAATCCTCTTAGGTATGTCTAGTGTATAAAATTTAATATCGTGAGCTATGGTTTTCTTTTGATTGGTTAACTAGTTATAGATTGAAAAATAGTGTTCAGTTGTCTAGATTGTTAAGTTGTTGCGTTTAGCTCGATGTTTGAAGGAATTAACAACCAATTCAGTTTGTGTAGCTTCGGTTTGATATACGGGCTGTGCAAAAATGATTTTTTTAAGTATTGGGGCTGAATTGGTTGTCAGTTACTTAAACGGGTCGGTACAACGCAAATTCGCGTTCATTGATAGTTTGTGCGTCATGCTTGCGAATTACCGACCCATCAAACTCGTGTAGTGTCATGTGGACTTGTTGGCTGTGATTTTATTAAATTTGGTCTACACGGGGCTGAGTTGGTTGTTAAGAGCATAAACAACTCATAAGCGCACATATTCGTTCAACTAGCAACTCCCGGGGGTATTTTGGGAATGTCACCGGGATTAGCTAAAGGAGGTTTTGGTAAATACAAGGCCCCAGGGGCTGTTTTAATTGAACTTGGTAAGGCCGAGGCTTTGGGTAAATCAACCATGCTAGAACGCCTCGTAGGATAAACGAGTCGGTTCGGTTCCGTTAGTAATTATTGTTCGTAATCTGTGACAATCGTCAATTTCAGGTTAACTCCGTTAACTCAACTCCGTCAATTCAAACTTAAAGATCACTGAATCTATAACGCACACCTCATTACATTTAAACTAGGGTTTAAATGACGCTTAACACTTACTACATGTGTAGTCTTTCGGGAATTGCACCGAAACGCAAACGAGTTGACGCAAACGATTGGTGAATAAACGAAAAACGTCAAAACAATAATTATGTGATAATTATGTGTTAGACTTATGTGTTATGTGATAACATTGTTATAAACGTTAACTCAATGTGCTAGAACTAGTTAATTAAGCTAGAAAAGTAACATTTGAAAGTTAAGGGACCAAAGTGTATTATATTATTATTATTAATATTAACTTAAAAACCCTAACTCTCCTCTTTCTCTCCCTCAAACCCGACGGCAGCTACCCCCCCCCCCTCTCCTCACGATCGGCTCACACACACACACATATCTCTTGGTTTTTGATCTTGTTTTTCACAATTGAAGCCTCCTACACCCGATTCTAGTCATCTTCTACCTTCCTCTTGCTTATTTTTGTGCTTTTGAAGGTATAATTATAAACCCTAAAATCTGGAAATTTCATATATTGTGTTCATATGATCTTTGTTTGATTTGATGATGTATTGATGATGATTTGATAACTAGAATTGATATTATTACATGTTAATTGGTTGTGTCTTTGATTTTGAGATCAAATAAAACCCTAACCATGTATGTAATGTGTAATTGATGTGCATGGATGGTGATATTGGTGTCTAGAATGTTATATGAACGGATTATGGTCCATAGATAGTTAATGTGTTGAGTTTAGATGCAAACAGTTTCTGGACAGATTGTGTTATTGATGTTCAATTGACTGTATCGGGGTGTAAATGTGAAAATTGGTTGAGATTATTGATACTACAGTAAACTAGCTTGAGTCTAGTTTCTAAAGAATATAAATTTGCAATTTTTGGACATGTAAAAGTTAACCTTTATGATTTTACAAAAACGTTGTGCAAAGCTGAGTTGTTAGACCTGCTGTTAGGTTGTTTTGTAAATATTATATCTCAAGAACTACGAGACCAATTTGGTTGGTTCCACTTCTGGAAGTTGACTTGTTGAGTTAGGAACCTAACCCGAGTGGTCTTGCATTTGTTGGATTTTTCGTTTAACGGGAATTTCAAATAACATTCTGTTGCGCATGAATTTGACTGTTATGAGTTTGCTGTAAGGTTTTGATCATTGTGAGAAACATATGTGGAATAAAAATAAAATAAAATATGTTCTGGAAACCTAATACACGTATGCTTTTGTGATGATTTTTGGTAAATTAATTGAGATGCTATGATCGGTGGAATAGTACAATCTTTCAAGTTGAATTTCTGTCTCGGTGAGACTAGCTGCTGAATTTTGTGAAAATGCATGAAACATGATAATTGCTAGTAAATTGTTATGTTTTGACCAAATTGCCCCTGCGGGGAATACTTGCTATATAATTGTGGTGTTTTGACCAAATTGCCCCTGCGGGGAATAGTCGCTAGTGATGTACATTATTAATGCATGACACGTAAATAATTGTTCACACATGTATCGTATCACAATTGTACTTGTTAAGTCACACACGATTCACAAACGAGACACGAAACACATTGTGTGCATAGGTATTATGTGCCGAGTCTAGAGACTCGATAATAGTTCCGACACTTAGAAAATCTCTTTGTTGTTTTAGAACGCTAGAGAGAGTTTTTTGTGACGCGCATCACTTGGTGATTTATTTTTGGGAAATCTTCGCAAACAGTGAGTTCACTTACCCCTCTAAACTATTTTCAAACGCTTTTCACTTGGGGAGATAACATACTCCCAAAACGCATTTAAGATTTTGTTAATATAAATTATATATCACTTGTAAAGACTAAGTGGAAAACGCAATAACTAAAGTCCTTCATTCACATCGAACCGTTTAATATTGGATAATAGCGAGTCATTGTTGATTAGTACTACTGGGTTTGACAAACCCCACCCAACGCTAAACTCAACTGGAGGTCGAGTGGGTGTAATCTTGGCTAAACACATACCATGGTCGGGATAGACCTGGTGGCAAGGCAAATGATAAACAGTCAGCTTCGGTGTCGAACACTTAGTAATACTTGCTTTATAGGCTAGCTACCTATAGATATATAATTGATTTAACCCTATCTGGTAACGCAAAACGCTGAACGCAAAACGTTGAACGCGAAACGCTGAACGCGAAACGCTGAACGCGAAACGCTGAACGCGAAACGCTGAACGCAAAACGCTAAACGCTTTATTTTATATAAACTTGTGAACTCTTTAACCTCGTGTTGACACTTTTAGTATGCTATTCTCAGGTAGCCGAGGAGGGCGCGCGGTATAGGATCATGCATGGTTTTTGAACATTCTGATATGCATACATGTTTTTAACTATTATTATTTGGGTTTTTAAGACGTCCTGCGTGACGCAACTTTCATCTTTTGGTTTTTACGCTTCCGCACTTATTTTCATTTAAACGTTTTTATGGTTAAACTAATGATTCCGATCCTGTTAGTTCACACCCTCTAACGGTAAAACTCCGTTAGTGGATTTTGAGGGTGTGACATAATCCGACAGGCATTTGATTTGTGGGAGTACTTAGGGATTCTCTAGCTCGTTTTTGACTGGGTGCCTTGTGACAGGTGAGTTCATGATGACCCTCTTTAACTCTTTTTATGTTTTGGGCTGGAAAATAAACTCAACTGCAAATTTTAACTGATTTTACTCGTTAAAACAATTTGAAGGACATTGTATTGTCTTGTTAATATTTGTGCATTTATGAAATCCGGTGTGGATTATATTCTATGCCTTAGGATATTCTGGACTCTTTTCGGTCATAACTTCCTTAAGGTTATATACATTGTTTATGGTCTAGACTCGAGGATGTTATTAGGCTTGGTGTTAATTGTATACGAGAAGACCTATTTACTTTAGTTCATATTATGGACTGACTATTATATATTACCTTACAACCTACGAGTGTTGATATTATTTAGTTCCTTATGACTAAGAACTATTTGAGTAGGCTCATTGATGTGTGTGTGCATGATGATTACGGCCGGGTCAAATGTATTACTCGGGTTTTCAAATCCGGTGGTGGAAAGGCCCGTGTGGCGTGATCATCATTAAGGCGGGTCAAATATATTACTCGGGTTTTAAAATCACGTGGTGGAGAGACCCGTTGTATTTTAAACCATGATCGGGTCAAATATATTACTAGGGTTATACTCTTGGTGGTGAGGCCCGTATCACATGTTTGGATGTGTAAGCCGTGATCGAGTCAAATATATTACTCGGGTTTGACTCGTGGTGGAGAGGCTCGTGTCACGTGCTTATGTCTTACCGCGTCCGGGTCAAATATATTACTCGAGTCTTGACTCGTGGTGGAGAGACCCGTGTACATGTGTTCGACCATGAATGTATTATTTGGTGATATTTATTTATTTATTTGCTTATTATTCCCCCACTGTTTTAGATCTATAACCTTTGAAATAAATTATGAATACTGTTTATGAAAACTTGAACTCACTCAGCTCTAGCTGACTTTATGTATATGTTAGATTGATTTTCAGGTTGAGAAGTAGGGAACTACCGCTTGGACGTGCTCGAGACTACCCGTATGGTTGAAGGCATATATAGTCGGAGATTAATAACGTAAATTGTTTTCTTTTCGTTTATTACTTTAAACATTTAAATTATGGTTTTGGGCACTCTTCCCGGTTTTTGGAGATTTTGATATTTACTATTTCGCTGTTTATTACTCTGAATTGATTTTAATAAGATGAACTTGTTTGGTTTTAAATGTTTGAGAATTTTTGGATATGATAACCAACTATAGGATTCCTGGGATTCGGGGTCTTACAATTTGAACAAAAATAAAGAAAAGATAAAGTTGAATATCTTTCCAAAATTAAAGAAAAAATAAAGCAGAATTTTCTTCAAAATGAATGAATGCTCACACAGTAATCTTTTAACTTTTTGACTTATTCAATATGATATAGTATCACTCGTCAAGATGTTATTCCATTAGATTCAGTGATTGTTATATTTATATCTTATCAATTCCTATATAGTCTGTCAAGCCTATCATTGCATATCATATTGCTAGCTTTACGATATTTTTTTAATCTAATTTATTCATGTGCTAGATCAAATCCCTTCAATGTACTATCTTTTTCTCTTTTTGCTTCAAGAACTCATTTTGAGAAGCATTTTTCGATGTTTTTGAATTTTGAATATTCGAATGTTTTTAGAATTTTATATTTTTCTGTACAAACGAAAATCACAATATTTTGTGTTTTTATATTTTCTCCCCCTAAAAACCAACAAATAAAAAATAAAAACAAGAAAAGGAAAATAAAATTGATTTAACCGAGTAGTTGAACATCTTTTAATCTTTTAAAACCGTTTAGACCAAGCAAGTATTGAAATCTTGTTTTGTCAAAGGCTTTGATAAAAGGCCAGACTTCTGAAAATCGGTGTGCATCTTTTCAATATCGATTAATTTCTTGTCACACCCCATATAACAAATTGCGGAATCGTAAAACTGAAATGTAACAGATACCTCTGGTATCAACCGCATTGCTTATCAAGAATAATACAAACTAATTTACAATATTTTACATTGATCTAACATCGTTTACAACTAGTTGATACAAACTAAATCCAGCCCGATAAGCGGCTTTACTTCTTACTAGAACACTTGCATCAATTCACCCAGCATTGATTGCAAGTCAAACACGTAGCACATGGACTCTGTAGTCCAAGTCCGGTATACCTGAAAAACATGTTAAAACGGGTAAACTACAAATAGTTGGTGAGTTTCAAGAATCAGTTGTGTGTATAACAACCAAAGTTTGTAAATATGTATGTATGTACGGAATCAGATTAATACTGGCCCCAAGGTCGGCCAACGCATGACTAACCATATCATCGCCTAAGATGTAAGGAATCGTGAAACTCCCAGGATCGGCCATCTTTTCAGGCAACTTGCTCTACAAAATGGCAGAGCATCAGCACTAAGAGGAACGAAAGAGACTTCGGCTAACTTCTACTTATTCGTAAAAATGTCCATGAGGAACTTGGCATATTTAGGCATTTGAGTTAGTGCCTCAAGGAATGGAACGTTTACATGATGCTCCTGAAGAAGTTCTAAGAATTTAGCGTTTTGCTCCTCGTCTTTGTCCATCTGAAGTCTCCCAAGATATGGCAATTTAGGCTTATAAACTCTTAGTGGTGGTTTCACTTGCTTCTCGGCATGTGTTGTACTTGCTGGGCTGCGCCTCTAGTGCACCTTGCCCGGTGAAGAATCCATTTGTATCTTCTGGTCTATCTGCTCCTCCCCATCGACCGCAGGCTGCTTGACGACTCCTCCTGTAGTCACCTCCTGAATCACGGGCTCGTTACGTGCCCCTGCACCACTCGTAGTAATCACAGCTTTCGCGAATCCCTTCGGGTTTTGCTCGGTATTGCTCGGAAGTGTACTCGGCGGCCTCTCATTTAAACGACTAGCTATCTCTCCCATTTTCCGCTCCAGATTCTGAATCGATGCTCCCTGATTTTTCATGAAGGTTTCGTGCTCACGGAAATTCTCTTGGGTTTCCTTATGACGAGAATCTTCTCGTGTCATGAGCTTGGATGGCATCTGTGTCTGCTGTGCCATCATCTCCTCTAAGGTGGGCTTCTCTCCACTTCTTGGCCCCTCGACGGACTCCTGGATATGCTTTGACATTGCTGGAAGCCGGATTGATTTCCATTCGTCCAGTTTGAGTTTTGATTGCTTCTCCATCCCGAATTATGGGAATTTTGGTTTCGGTTTGGATAGCTTATAAAGTCAACAGCCTCTTCCTGAAAACCTATGGGGCACGGATTCGTATCATGCCCCTCCCCCACAAATCTCGCAGAGCTGACTCTTCACCTGCAGGTCCTTCACCATCTTTGTTAACGCCTCAACCTGTGCCGTAAGTGCGGTGTTCGTGTCGACCGAATGTAAGCCACGTGATATAGAGTGGACGCTCTTGGTACTCCTAGCGGGTGGTCACAGGTATCAACTCATCGCTAACCCATTGAACAGGGCTATGCACTCATCGGTATCCTTCGTCTTCAGCAAGTCGCCTCCCGCCGCTGTGTCAAGCATACTCTGTGTCGCATATGTCACTCCATTATAGAACTTCTCGACAACTGCCTCGTCCTGTAGACCATGGTTCGGGTATAATGCTAGAAGATTTTTGAGTCGCTCCCATGCCTCATAGAAAGTCTCAGTATCCTCCATTTGGAAAGAATAAATTTGATTACGAAGACGAGAGGCTTTAGCCAGAGGATCGTATTTTTCAAGAAATTGGGCTTGCATGGCGGCCCAAGTAGCTATGCCTGTGGGAGGGATTCTAGCCACAGAATAGCCTTATCCAATGTTGTAAAACTCCCGAGTAGGCGGCCGAGTACTCACCGATTACTCCCCGCCAAGATCGAGTACTCCCCACCTCGGCCGAGTACTTCGTAGGTATTTTCCGAGTAATCCCCGAATACACGTGAGTACTCGCGACTCCCTAGTCGACCGCCTATGACCGCCTACCGACTTTTACAACCATGGCCTTATCAACAAGTGATAATGGAAAGACACGAAGCTTGATAGCATCTTCAGAAACGCCGGTGAGATTGAATGTGTCGCAAAATACGAGCAATGCGAGTAAGATGAGAACGCGGGTTTTCGTGGATCAACCCGTGAAATTATGCAGAATGTGAAATAGTGTTCAGAATATTAGATGGAATCTGCCAATTTGTGTTTACCGAGAAAGCTGGTGGAAAGATGCTGGATCTCGCGCCAGCATTGGCCGGACGGTCCGGGTCTGCAACGGTCCTCCTCGGTGGTGGTACTGTGTCGCCCTTATCTTCTGCTACCGGTGGTGCCTTAGATCGCCTATGAAACTCACGTTCGGGTTCGGAAAAAGGTTTTAACTCGGATGGTCCCTGCGAAAAAGGTTTTAACTCGGATGGTCGCTATTATCCAAATAATTTTTTTTTCAAGTAGAACGTAGAGCCCCAAACTACACAAAAATAAGCAAAATTAAACTAAGTAAGTTAAACTAATCTAAACTAGAAAACAAAAAATAAACAGGCTAGTTCCCAACTCGGGTCGTTCTCTAATCGCCTCAAACCGTGTCCCCGGCAACGGCGATAAGAACTTGATGTGCAAAAATATATATGACTAATAAAACGATTCGCAAATAAGCTTTAAAAACCAAACAACCTAACCTAGTTCACACAATCGGCAAGTGTAACGGTCGCGTGTAGCAAAGAGAAAGGAAGTCCGGGTATCGAACTCAAGGACACTAGAGGTGGCTCGTTTACTAAACCCTAACTAAGTCCTGCCCTAAAAACAATATTTAATTAATTATTATTTTTTTAATTTTGTTTTAATTAATTTAAACTAATTTAACTAACTTACTTAAATTAACGGAGCTAACGGGAAAACTTAACGACACTAACGGCACTAACGGGGTTCTCAAATATGATGAAAGCGAACCACCTAGGCAAGAATCTTAACGACACACTCAACGACCTCGGGTGACAATGAACACATGAACCGTGTTCTAAAGATGATCAAACTAGACAATAATAAGGGAAAATAGGTCCCTACGGTCAGTTTTGCTAAAGACCCCTAAAAACGTCTAGAAAGATAGGTAAAGCACGATTGATTTTCTAAATACCCTAATGATTAGTTACTTGGTCCGTATCAAAATCATAAATTCATCTAAGGCTCGTAATCCTAACAAACCTAGAGAATAAGGGGTAATTCAATATTAAAGATTAAATAATTCGACTTATAAATTAACCTAGTCAACGGCTAGAAAACCGAACAAGGTCTCGCAACGGCTAACTAAATCGACTAGACCAAAGAGATAAATCGACTCCTAATGTCTTGGTCCAACTAAAAGGAGATGAACCACTGAGATGAAAAACTCTAACCAATCAATCCCTATGGTGACGCCAACCACAAACAACCAAAAAGACCATGTAATTAGTCTAGCATGCAATCCCAAACAAAACACGAAACTAATTCTTATAAAGATAAAATCACACGAGGTTTAATTAATAAAATATTGACAAACTTGATAGTAATCATAGAATAAAATTATAATAATATGAACTTAACAATAGAAAAACAATTATATGTTCGCTAGCCCTCCCAAAACAATCGTCAACACGTCGTAAATAAACCAAACCTAGGTAGTTCTATTGAGTTTAGCTACTCATAATAATATTAACAAACTCGCAAATAATAGCAAAATCCATATCAACCATAATTGAAAACAGATAACAAAGAGTATGCATCTCCAAAAAAATAATATTCACACCACCACTAATTGTTGTACCTTACTTTTGCTGACTTCTTTCTTGGTTCACAAAGAATTATTAATAATTTTCGTGTGACTTTTTTATTTGCTATGCTCCTTTTCATCTCTTACAGCTCCTCCAATAATAACTAGTAGCCCCCACATTCAAACCTAGCTGCCTCGAAAATCTCCTTTCAAAAACCACGGCTCTTCCTGACAATAGACACCACTCTCTCCCTTCTTTTTTTCTTTATATATCATATGAATGTTAGGGGTTTGTCTTCTTTATCAATCCCACAAACAAA
>NW_027504644.1:0-22520 GCF_021521415.1 Bidens hawaiensis
TTTTATGTGGCTTATTTTATTCATTCTATATTAAGCCAACATAAAATAGAATACATAACTATCATAAATCAGTTTGTTTATTGATAACATGATATAATATCAATACATGATGCTACAGTAATCATGATTTCTAATACCGGTTCCATTCAATTGGAACCATTAAATATTTACCTAATCAATTATAATACTATCATCTTTATTGTTTTAAACAGTCAAAGCCCGATGCTGTTAAGTTGAAGACAAAAAGGGTGTCAAACTACAATGAAATGCTAGAACTATTTGCAAGGGATAGGGCATCCGGTGCACATGCTGAAACCGCTAAAGAAAGAAATGCTCGACTGCAAAAGAATGACAAGATTAAAGTAGAAACAATTGCAGAATTGGATGACTTACTAGCATCCGAAGAAGTGACTCCGGAGAACCAATACAACTTTGATGATGATATTCAAGTGTTAGATTCTTTGGTTTCTTCACCTGAGCCGTCTTCAAATGCAAAAAAATGTAAAAGTAAAAAAAGAAAACTCGAACAAGAAGATGAAGTGTTTAACTTGAAGCTTATGAATTGCCTTGACAATGTGGCTAATGCTATTTTAGAAGGCAATAAAATACTGGCAGAAACGAACAAGATATTTGATCGAGCTTATCATAGCGAGTTTACTGGTGAGGAAATCTGTAAAGAATTGGAGCCAATGGGTTTTGAACCCCATGAAATACCGGACGCTTTAATTTATTTGGCTAACAATCAAGCAAAAGCAAAGACTTTGTTTAGTTGTCCTTTTCAGATGCGTGTGGGTATACTGAAAGGTATGATGAGGGACGGTAAGTAAGCGAGTTCAGAAAATGGTGGCGTTGTTAGTAGTTTTAGGTTATGGATTTGATGTTATTTTAGTAGTCATCTTTAGATGCCATGCGTTTTTTTTTGTTAATTCAGGCAAAGATGACATTGTTAGTAGTTGTTGGGTATGTATTTTGATACTGTTGTTAGTTGTCATCTTTAGATGCTATGTGTTTTTTTGTTATTCAGCATAGATGACACAGCTAGTACTTGTAGGTTATGGATGTTGAAAACAAATATCTTTTGGTTATGGTGAAATGATTACTTTTATGCATTTGTTAATTCTTGGTATTGTTGTGCTTGTTGTGTTGGCCCGTTAAAGCGATTTATGAAGAATATTACATGAAACTTTTTTAAGAGGTAGAAGTACAACAAATTGCAGGTTTCGTTAAACAAAAATTACGGTAGAGCTCGTTTAACAACACTTGTTACTGATCGGAATATTAATCTGAACTTGTTAGGCTCGATTTGCTATGTCGGCCCGTTAAAGCGATTCAACTTAACAGCAGTTTCGTTTAACAACACTTGTTTACTGACTGGAATATTAATCTGAACCGGTTAGGCTCGATTTGCTATGTCGGCCCGTTTAAAGCGATTCAACTTAACAGCAGTTTCGTTTAACAGCAGTTTAACAGCACTTGTTTACTGACTGGAATATTAATCTGAACCGGTTAGGCTCGATTTGTTGTTTTGGGCCGTGAAAGCAATATATAAAAAATTAAATTTATTACGTAAGACATTTAAAGTTAGATAAAAAATGAGCAGTAGAATTTATTTATTAGAAACCATAGCAGAACCTGGTTAAGAGTGTTTATTTATTGATTTATATATTAATCAATGCTAGTTGGCCAATAAAGTTATAAAATATACAAAGAAATAAATAATACAAATCAATAAAATGTGTAGAACACAGTAACTGCAAAGAATACTATTTACTCAAAAGATCCCATAAATATGCAGTATTGAATATTGAGTGTAAAACATAAATGTTTGAAGTGTGGATAAACAAGTGGGACAACGATGGTGAATAACTAATGCACATGCTACATATACTTGAACACTCTTGACTTCATCATTTATATGTATAAATGTTGTGAAAGACAATTGCCATCTTTTGGTATGCTGGAAAGCTTCTTTTTTTTATTTTCTATGAAGGGTGTAATAAGAAAAATAAAAGTTTCTTCACTTTTCCATTTCATCTCAGGAACACAAAAAATGTCAAATTTCATTTTTTTCCTTTTCTTTTTCCTTCATCTCGAGAACATAAACTAAAAACACACATTTTCCTTTTCTTTCTCTGGTAAATGAAACTCACGGAACAGCGTATAAACACTAATTCAAGATGGCGAGATTTTGACTATTTTAGTTCACGACTCTCGTAGACTTTCCCAATCCCACCTCAAAATGACCACCACCGTCGCCACCACCATCCTCCTCCTCCACCTACTCACCACCACCACCGTCACTTCCACCCGAATCCTAGGCCTGGACTCCTTCCTCTCCCAGCAATCCGTCTCGACCCCCACGCCACCAACGACACCTTCCTCTCTCTCTCCTCCACCTTAAAAAAATCACTCTCCTCCACCCTCCGCCCACCTCCCACCACCACCTCCCTCCAGCTCACCTCCCCCATCTCCATCATACTCGTGGGCCCACCCTCCTCCTTCCCGCCTTCCTCCCCTCACCTCCTCCACTTCTTCCTCTCCGCCGCCGTCTCCTCCGATCACTTCCACGTCATCACCAACCCCAACCACCGCCTCTCCGTCACCCACTCACCCTCAATAGACGTCTCCTTATCACCATCCTCTCTCACATCCAAACTCCAAGACAAAATCAAATCGGAAATCGCATCAACCGCTGCACCTCTCAGATCTAATCTTATCTCAATCCCGCCTTCCGCTATCGATACACTCATCAAACATAATTTCGATAAGGAAAAAAACCATAACAGGGTTCATATTTACGTCCTCAATTTAGGCCCTCAGTCCAAACCCTATGCTTATAAGTATACGGATACCGGGGACTCGTCTTTAGGTCTTACGAAATGCTCCGGAACTATTTGGACTGGGAAGGATAGATATTTATGGATTGATTTGAGTGCTGGGCCGGTTGATTACGGTCCGGCTTTGTCGGGCGATGGGGTGCTCCGAGAGGCGAGTTTCATCCGTTGACCGCGTTACATGGCCGGCCGAAGGCGCAAAAGGCGTTGCTTGCAGATATGGCGAGTTTAATCTGGAGTGCTTATAAGGTACTTTTGGTTCCGAGTTTGAGGATTCCGGTTCCGTTTGAGAATCAGTTGATTGTTCAGTTTATTCATGTTCGTGGGATGGAGGTGGATGGGAAAGGGTTGGATTTTGGTCAGATTGAGAGGAGTTTTCAGGACGAGGTTGAGAACGGTGGGTTGTTGTTTGGGGATCAGTCGTTGAGTTTTAAGAAGTATGATGTTGATATGGCTGAGTGTTCGGTTTGCTCGTTTGCGATTTCGTTGTCGACGACTTCGTATACGTCTAGGTACTTGTTTGATAATTATACTTTGATTGTTAGTGAGTATTTGGATTCAAAACGTCTTCATCAGACGTTGTCGGAGTCTCATGACGAGATTAGGAGGTTAGCGAGTCTTCCGGAGGAAGATTTCGGACGGGTTTTGCCGGTTTACATATTTGATCTGGAAGTGAATTCGATATTGTTACTGGACCGGTACCACCAGTCTGTTGCGTTTAAAGATATGGTGATTGCGGTTAGAACGAAGAACACGCAGACTGTTAGTGATTATAGTTGTAACGGGCGTCATGTGTTTACTCAAACTCGGGAGCTTGAGAGGCCACTCGTGGGGTCGATTTTACAGAGTATGTGGGGCGTGTCACCGACTCATTTGGTTTGGAGTGCGCAGCATAATAGCACAATAGTTGATTACACATGGAGTGTGGGACACACGCCGTTCGGCCCGTTTTCAGAGCTTTCTTCATTGTCTTTTATACAGAAAGACGCTGCAAGGAGAAATGTTTTGTTAACGACTTTGAATTACACAATTACAAGTGCGATTGATGTTCTCGAATCTGTAGCTGCTCATGGTGGGGAGAGAAAGCTTCTGTCGCATAGTCAGCTTTCGGAGTTTATACAAAGGTGGAATTTGTTTAAGTATAAACTTGATAAAGTGGTTTCTTCGTTGTCACATTTGGACTTTGAAATGGGGGTTGTATTACTTGAGGTCTTCTGATCATGATCTTTATGCTATTCATTCGCTTGTGTATCACGCGTCTCAAGATTTGGAGGCGTCGCTTGTTTGTTTTGAGGACCCACCGTTTCGATGGCCGTCTTTTTTGATGTCTGTAGGGATTTTCTTTGTTCTTGTGTATGCGTATTCACAGAGAGACAAACTGTTTAGTAATAAAAGGAAGCAGTTTTAGTGGTTGCATTATGACATTGATGTAGTACTGGAAGATGATGTGGTTAAGGTTGAGTTTAAGGAACATGTTTGACTTGTTTCTAGATATATATTCGTTTTCATAGCTGATACTGCGTGGTAGTTTGTTCTTCCTTTTTACTGTTAATTGAGTAAAATTGGACAGTTTTTCTCCCCGTTTTGCGTTGTGTTTTCTGTTTGTTCATTTAGCAGATGATATTGCTACCTCTGTTTCGGTCAGTTGATTTGTACATAATCATCTTAAGCTAAATTTCACGATGGCTTGTAACATCTGAAAGCAACTACATTCTTCCTGCAAGTAGCTGGTAAGAGTTCTTCAGTTTATTATTTGCATAGTCCTTATTATACCTAATCATGGCTTTGTAATATACCTTAGTGTACTGTTCATCATTGACCATCTGTGGTTGACCTCTTTGGTCTTCTGCGTTATCTTCATGCATTTTTAATATCTTAAACTTGGTTTTATGGGTAACTGATGAGATGTTTAACACGTTTTATGAGACGCATGATCAAGTCTATGGTAGTATAAGACAGATTACTGTAGTGTCTAGATGTGTAAAATGATATGCTTGGAGATGCAGTTATAACCGGATGTGTAGATAAACATCATCATGTGTACTATAGTTCTCATACTTGAATATTGTGTAATGATTATATGTTGTGGTTTTCACACTTAACATTGCATCAGGGTTCACTGTTATGTATTGTGGTTCATATTTAAACATTGCACAATTATGCACTTTAGTTCCCACACCGAAACATTGTATCATGATTATACAGCATAGTTGTAAATTGTGTATTGTTAACCTTGATGAGGCATATATGTTTCCATTAAGAACAGCCAAGAAAATTTATCATTTTCAAGTGAGCAAGAAACTAGACATATGTCATAAGTTTCTGTCGAGTGCAGTGAAGATTGCGGATATGAAGGGACAATAGTCGTGCTCTGATCTTTTGATAAGTTGATAGCGTTGTACAACACGAGTTGCACGTTTATCTTGTGATTATACATAACTAAGATATGTGTGAATCATCTTCATCAATGAAGTACCACTAATTAATAGGTAAAACTTGGTTTTCAGATTTGTCAAAACTTCATGTATTAAATAGTGCAAAATACGAAGAAGAAAAAAATGGAGAATACGTTATGTTTTGTAAGTATATAAAAAATAAAATTTTCTTTTATATGTATAATTATAGAAGTAATTAAAAGGGAAATTCCTCAAAATAAATATTTGAATAGTAAAAAGTATCAACATAACCGTTAATTTATGGTTTTTAATAAATAAACCTAAATAAACCATCTTAAAAATGACATCAACCATATCATACGCGGATTACACACATTACTTGAACACACGGCACTTGATTCTTTGAGCGCCAACGAGTACACTCTCTAATGTACTACACCAAAAGTTTCCAGATAATACGTTTTCAGGTAGTTCACATAGTCAATGCATAGTGTATAATGCGTTCAATGTTTAAAAAGCTAATTTACACATCTACAAGCATATGATTAGGGATAGGATTTTGATTTATGGAGATGTCAAATTAAGATTATGCATTTTCAACGAGGAACGTATAGATAGGAGTTGTGTCGGCTTTGTTTGAGGAACTTAGGTTTTCTTACCTTTCTATATGCCTTATTCTTAAGAGCGTTTGTAGTACTTCATGCCTAAGGGCGTGAACGAAGCTTGCTTAGCAACAAATGTGGCAACACTTTTGGGGAGTGGAGGCCGTTTGGCCAGAGCGACACCATGACGGACGGAGCGTGGATAGCGTGTTGTGGTTCTAAAGAAGACGTGGACGATGGTTTGTTATTCAAACATCACATAGCGGGCTTCAACGATGTGACTAGGTTCCAGTGCCCTGGACGTGAACCATTAAGCATGCTCTTTAACCATTAAGCATGCTCTTACCTTCAACTTAGTTCATTTTCTTGTTTCTTGGTTTTATTATCTGCTAGCACTATTATGTTTCTCGCCATTTTATGCTATCGGTAGGATCTTACTACTATCATTATTAGTACTTTATACCTTGGTGTTAATCTGGAGTTCTTTCACACACACTTTCCGATTATCTAGATTATTATATTTTACATGAAAAAAAAAGTATTTTTATAGCCGCGATTCTCAGTCATAGCAAACTTATTATTCCATTTGGTTTATATGCGATTCTCAGTCGCGGTAATGTTTGTTTGTTTTGTTAGTTAGTGGGTGATGATATCTTTGATGGTTAAACTCTAACGTTCATTTTCGTTACAGAGGGCACTCTAGTAAAGAATGACCATGCATGTCTCTAACTTTCATTTATGTCATTTCAAAACAATTTACGGGATTCTAATTTGGATAAAAATCAATTGATGGTTCATAAGTGACAATATGGTTATTTCTCTGTTAAATTAAGATTGTTCTGTATGATGAAAGTTAGTTACAACTTACAACAAACATTAGTCAAATCATCAGTTAAAAATATCTACCACATTTTGATTCGGCTAAACCAACAGATTAGTGTTTCAATTAACTTTATCGACTATCTAAGCTTTTAAAGTTGCAGTTATATCCTTAATTCACAAATATTACATTCAGAACTCTTTAATTTAAGTGCTCAAATATGTAAAACCTATTTAACTGTCAGATTCATCCGCATCACCAGAAGTTGAAGGACACCAGAATTTTGAACCAGTTTGTTGCTCATCTGATAAGCCAGAACACACAGCATTATTAAAATCCCGAAAGCGTAAAACACCAAATCCTTGATCATAAGCAGCAGTAACAATTCGAAAACCATCTGCAGCCATAGAAGCACAACCAATGGTATCATGAGGTGAGCAGCTCAGAACATTTGTTTGATCACCCGTGTCGGCAGCCCAGATACTAACATGTGGATCTTCAGGACCACCAGTGACTACTTTGTATGGGTCCATGTGTAGGTGTGTCACTGGACCCACATGTCCATCTAGTTCAGCCATCGGTTCGACTTCAGCACTCCCTGTATTTTTCCTTATGTCCCAAAGCAAAGCTCTGCACAAAGTAAACAGCAATTTAATGAGTCAACTTGGGTCGTGTTTCATCTCAAATGAGTTGAACAAAAATAGCTACAAAGGTTAACCTGCCAAATCCACCAGCGCATGCTAAATATTTAGAGGGCATGATGTCAAATGAATAAAGTTTTCCAAGGTTTGTTGATGTCCTGAAGGCTGTTTTCATTGACCTCAAGTCAACCGCTCCAACGGAGGAACCAGATGCTATATAGATTAACGAATCATGACACTTCATGCCAACGGGCACACCAGGAACAGATGTCATCCCCACACAGCTCGAAGTACGGTCACTAGATGATATTGAGGCATCCCACACTCTAACCTGTTATTTAATAAAAACCGTTAGATAACTTATGAAGCACATTTTACAAACTTTTTAACAATACCTTAGAATCTTTTGACATGCTCACTAGTAAGGAAGCCTTGTGCCCGGTAACAGACATGAACGCTATAGGTTTTTCATGCCCATAAAGTGTAGCCTTCAAAGCATGTTGACCACGTTTTCCGGCTGATTTGACTTTGAGTGACCAAAGGCGAACTGTACTGTCTTCACCTCCACTTGCAAAAACTTTTACATTTTCATCTCCTAACAACTTATCAGAAAGAACAGTTACTGGACCATTGTGACCTCTGAAGCTTCGCTGACAACATCCCTGGAGTCGTAAAGTTATTTTCTTTAGTGAAATATACATTTGATTGTATATATATAAAAGATGATATCTAACACAAAAGATAAAATATCCATACCTTCCACCATAATCTTATAGAGTGATCACAACTTGCGGTGACTAAAACATTATCATTTACGTACCTCTCACTTCTAAAGAACGAGGTTTCTTTCAAGGGAAACAATCTGCACGCAAAAGGCCATTATCGTTAACGCGGTTAAAAAAAGGTAGCATTCATTTTTAAATGATATCTGAATAGATAAGAAAAAGATACCTCATGCTGGTAATTCTTGCACGATGATCATAAAGTGAGACAGGAGAAGGTTTTCCTTCTAGAAGTTTATCAATACTAAAAATCTGTATATGTGGACCCTGCAGGTGTGTATTACCAATACGTACATGAGTATATAATAGTGCATACATAATGTATTGTGTAGATATAGTTACTGCTGCAATAACATGATAAAAAGATTTATTTATCCAATACCTGTGGAATAAATACAGAATCCTTGCTTAGTACGAGCTCACATGGTTTTGCCTCTAGGTACAAGTTAGAAACAAAAGGATCAACATATTTAAACTGCTGCAAAGCTCTATATCGTGCCAAATATGCTTCTCTTAGACCTAATGTTTGTGAATTGATGAAGGGCTCCAGCTGTGGCCATCGATCCCTTCAATTAGCAAATATAAATTACAATTAACACCAGTAAAATCTAAAAGAATGTACTACAATCTACAAATGCGTCTCAAATCTCAATTACAAATCAGTTTGTCAATAAGATACATGTAGTTAAGATCATACTAGCATTCACTCAAAATGAAAATTTGACATCAAATTGTTGAACTATAACAAAGGCTGTCCAAAGAGCTCGACACTCGACGATCGCTCGAAGAATGCTCGTTCGATTTCGGCTCGGTTTGTATAAGACATGATCAGCTCGGTTCGATTTGTAAACGAGCCAAGCACAAGCAAAGGTACACTTGGTTTTTATATATAATTGTATATATACACGCGCGCGCACGCAAATCTTTTAACTTTTTATAAATTTCTCTCTCCCTGTCACTTTCATAGTTTCATTTGTTTGCTAAAATTTTCAGGCTACTAGAAGTCTCTCTAAAAGTTACTAATTTGTTTCGAATCATTTATCGAACTTCAAACTTGTTTCTTATAGACTTCCTTGGAAACTCACTTGATGCTCAATCGAACAATGCTCGTTCGATTTTGGGTCGCTTGTAAACGAGGTGAGCAAAGCTTGGAAATTGCTCGCTCGATATTGATCCGGTTTGTAAATGAGCCGATCAGCTCGGTTCGACTTGTAAACTAGCCAAGCATGAGTAAGCCCTCGGTCGGTTCGATTAGCCCTAACTATAACACGGTTTAATTCTATTTGCAATATCAATTGACAGATTATGAAGCATATCAGGCCAACTGACATCTAAAATCTCTACTTATGTTATATTATTAATAACGCAGTTGCTGAATATAACATATTATAACAGAAGCCCTAATAATAATAATAATAAATTGAAAAAAACAGAACCTGAAGAAACGTCGCCAAATGGAATCAGAATAACCAACGCGATTGAGGAATTTACAGGAGAGTGCCATGTTAGAGATGTCTTGGAGAGTGAGGTTGCTTGTGCAATGAACCAGTGAATCCATGTCCATATCGGTGACCTTCGTTTGTGAATCATAATCATGGTTCGTAGGCTGATTGTCCGCCATTCGGATTATAGAAAATGATAGATATTGATTTCAAGGTTACAATATATAACAATTACAATAACTTATGCAGAGAATATAAACTTGATATTATTAGCTTTTGGAATTAATTCAAATATATTCGAATTAATATGGCATTCAATGTTCAGTACTCGTAGGGTTTATTTATTTGGGGGGAGGAAATACAGTTTCACTCGACACGGAAATGCTGGGTTAGGCTTGTAAACAAACATGAATCATGAATTTTGTGTTTTTTTATCGAGAAAATTACCAATATACACGTTTGAAGAGAGAGAAAAGCAAAAGTAGCCCGTGAGATTTAGTTTTTCAAAAATAGCCTTCAAATTTAACTTTCACGTGATATTGGGATTTTCTTTCGTCGACCAATCAAGATATGCCATGTGTCATGCATTCCCACTTACCACGTAAGTTTTCATCTCAAATTTGTCTTAAAAGTTAATTTTTACATCAAATCTAACCTGATGAAAACCAACTTTAACGTGATGTTTCAAGCTGTTTCCGTCTCCAACGTGAGTTTTCAAATTTATGGTTTTTAAAGTTTTTTTGAAATTCATCTCCAAAGACGAATTTCAAATGAATTTCAACTTTGGAGACGAATTTTGACTACAATTCAACTGACAAGATGAATTTCATAAGAATGTTCATTATCTTCTTCTGTTATCCTTATGCTTTTTCTATGAACATTCCTATGAATCCATCCATGAGATAATAAAATTCCTATGAAATCCATCCATGAGATAATGAGTAGTAATTCAACAACAACCATGTTCTTCTTCTCCCACTCCCATGTGAATCCATACATGAGTTATTTTTAGATATTTAACATTTAATTCATGTTGAAATTGAATAAATAGAATCGGACGGTGGCGGTGACCGGAATAATGATGAAGGCGGTGACTGCCATTAACTAATGATGAAGGTGATTATTCCAGTCACCTTCATCATTATTCCGATCACCGCCACCGCCACCGCCACCGCCACCACGGACATCCAAGATATTGTTGTTAATGGTGGTGGTGGTGGCGGTGGAACATGGTTCGGCTCAAATTTCATGGTGTTGGTGGGTGGTTGTGGTGGTGGTGGTGGTGGTGTCCGGTAGCATTAAGGGGCGGATGAAATGCTTGGAGTTGGATGAAGAAGGTGAAGAAGATGATGAATATGATTTTTTTAAAGACAAAATTCAAATGAAATTCATCTTTGGAGATGAATTTCAAAAAAACTTTAAAAACCATCTTTTTTGAAAACTCGTGTTGGAGACAAAAATAGCTTGAAACATCACGTTAAAGTTGGTTTTCATCAGGTTAGATTTTATGTGAAAAGTAACGTTTTAGACGGATTTGAGATGAAAACTTGCGTGGTAGGTGGAAATGCATGACACATGACAGATATTGATTGGTCCATGAAAACTCACGGGAAAAATCCCAATGTCATGTGAAAGTTGGATTTCGAGGGATATTTTTGGAAAATTAAACCTCACGGGCTACTTTTGTTTTTCTCTCTCTTCAAAAGAACTATTTAGATAATTTTCTCTTTTTATTTACGTGAACGATTGTTTGTGTTCCTTGTGTTATTAGTTTACGTTTGTTATTCAAACTCTTGGTCGAGTTTTAATAACCTGATAATATATTGTTTTTGACATTACTTTTAATTGATTTTAGTATAATTAATTTAATTCATCTATGATTAAAAGTATAAAAATGATATATAAATTTAGGATTTTAATGTATAAATTCACAAAAAAATATTAAATACATTTTTTTATCAAAGAACGTGTTATTGTTTTCTCGTGAATACATGAATCGTTTTCTAGGTTGATGTACACATTTTTCTGTTTTGTGTCATGCACAAATTCGTGTGTAATTGTTGGTGTTTGTGTTAGGTATAAAACGTCAACCTGCAAACACGACTCATTTAGCTGAAGAAACACTAAGTGAACCCTGGACAGATTATAGATAATCTGGGGGTTAAGTAATGTTTCCCACGGATGAGATCTAACTGAGAAGGCTGTTCTTCAGGAGACCTGCAAAACAAACACCGTAAGCTCGTCACTGAGAAGGGGGGGGGTTCCTCCTTGTGACCACCCTCCGGCGTGAGAATCAGACTAGATTGCTCTGAATATAAGTGTATATTAAGAGATTGCTAGATAACTGGATAGCAGATGATCTTACCATTCCAAGATGTTGGAGTATTTATAGCCGAAGGTAGGTTAGAAGGTATAGCCGGCTGAATAGTATTCCTGTTCTACCAACAGTGGACTATGCACAGGCCATACTGGTTGGTGGATAGGTTACGGCCAACAGTAACTATGTCGGCTGCACTATTCCTCCAACTGTAGATTATGCACGTCCTACCTACTGTGGATTATACGCAGGCCATGCTGGTTGGTGAATAGGTTACGGCCAACAGTAACACTATTTCACCAACTGTAGGCTGCGCATGCCCTGCAGTAAGGGTTGGTGAGTAGGCAGCGGCTAATAGTGACAAACAGTACTAGAGGGTGCTCCTCCTCGTACTGTTGTCGGTGAGCTGTCACCCTGTGATTGGCTCATGGGCTGTTCTGGTCAGATTGTCTGTCCTATCCATACCTTGGTAGGTATAGTACAGAAGATCTTTCAGAATCATACGGACTGGCTCATTTTGGCGGGATTGTTCCCGTCTTGCTCATTCCTTCGTGTGACTACTGAAGTATCTATTGTCTTGTGCGTGTAGCCCTGCTGTCTGCGGGTAGCCTTCCCTGATGGCTTGTATCCGCAACTGCGGGAACAGGCGGGGTACTTCACCATTGGGAGGCTTTCCCTGCGTGTACAGCTTGCGTACTGCGCGTAAGGTTCTCTGAGCATGGTGGGTCCTGCGGAAGCAGATGGCCTTTGCGCAGACGTCCCTGTTCAAGGTGATTCTTGCGGGACCAACTGGGCTCTGCTGGGACCTACCTCTTCAAGTCCCCCCAGTCCAATGTTCTTCTCATGAATGTTTAATAAAGTGAGGTGAACTTTTGGACTTTGAGCAAGGGGTTTTGAAAAGGCTTTTTAGTTTTAAGGTTCTCCGTGGGGATTCTTCCCGCGGGTTTCCTAGTGTCACTTGCAAAAATTCCCGATTTTTTTGCTTGATCTTTGGGTATGATGCGGGTAGGTATGTAACCTTCTCGCAAGGCAGGAGCGTTGAGTCTCACTTGTATATAGTCTCCATGAGGTTCTGGTGGTTTTCAACATAGTGATCAATTATGCTAAGACCACCAATTCCATTACGGAGTTTCAAACAATATAATTCTCGACGTTCCCGTTATGCGGGGATGTTATTCCTCTATCCGCAAGCATTGCCTAGAAGATCCTTCTTGGTTTCAATTCTCTGCGGGTGCTAGGTATGTGAAGGGTTTTGCCTTAACACTGTACCCGCACCTGTCTTATAGTTACTTGGTTGCCAAGGTATTCTTGGCTTCAATTCCCTGTGGGTGCTAGGTATGTGAAGGGTTTTGCCTTAACACTGTACCCGCATCCGGCTTATGGTTACTTGTTTGCCAAGGTAAGGGGTGTTTTCCCGCTTACTTTTGAATCTTTTTTGAATTTTGAATTTCAAAATTCGAAGAGTTGGTAGAAAGATAGGAACAGTCCAAACGTCTGAAACGTCGTGCGACGGTTTCTTCTGACTGTGTCAGGACGTGCAGGAAGTTATGGTGACGTGATATTATATGGTCATTCCAGTTTCTTTTTCAGGCGCGTGGGCGCGATTTTTTCGGGCGCGTGGCCGCGAAATTACTGGCACACGTCCTGTCAACAGCTGTTGCCAGCCTGCTTTATGCCACGTGTCATAGTTTCATTGCACCTTCGATTTCTCTCTCCTCCGCATTAAATTCATCGCATTAATTGCGATTAGTATATAAAGGGGGAGAGGGCTGTTTGCAATCCACACTTTCACCCTTCTCTTCTTCTTCTTTAGCGATTTCCGGCAAATACTCCCCTTTTCAGGCTAGCATTTTCCCGAAATCGCTTTCTTTTTTCTGCACAATGTCTTCTCGTGATCTTGAGTCTTCGGCCGATGACAAGAGTACTGCTGGTGAGTGCCAGTGTGCTCTGCCCGGCGATCAGTACCGGTATGTTGTTAGGAAGTTCATGCTCGATCCTCTCGAGCCTGAGTTTCCTGAACCCCATCAGACCGTGTACGATGCCCCCAGTGGCAAGATCGGGGTATATGCTGCATTCTTTGTTTATGGGAACCTTAGGTTCCCATTGACAAAGTTTGTTTACCGTGTCCTCGAAAGGCACGGTGTTCATCTGACCGAGCTGCACCCAATGGCGATCGCGAAGATTCGCCACTTCGAGTGGGTGTGCCGGATATTGGGTGTTGAGCCCTACGTGGACCGCCTGATGACCTTCTATACTTGGAGGTGCATCCAGGGGTGGTACACCCTGACAACCCGAATCAAGGGTTTGAAGATTTGCGCGACAGAGCGCAGTCTCCGATCGTGGAAGCGGGTGTTCTTCTACATTTCTGCTCGCGCCGTCCCCATTGCCATGAAGTTTAAAAATGGCCAAGCCATTCCGAGCCACCACGCCACAAACTACCAGGAGGCGGAATGGTTTGCAAAGATATCCCGGGTCCAATCTCCGGTTTTCCGGTTTCCGGAGTCCGGGATGTTGATGTTGGGGATGAGCCGAGTGTGAAAAGAGGCTGATGCGCAAAAGGTTCCAATCGTCCTCGAATACGGTTCAAACTCTATCCCTTACGGTATGCTCCGTTTCTCTTTGCTTATACGAGTTTATCTTCTAACTGTTTATTTTCTTTCAGAGGGGAACAACTTGGAGTCGCTCCTGTACCCGCGGGAAGCTGACGGTCCCCGCGCGGATGGGTACTCGTGCTCTAGAAGAGAACGAGTTGCCCATCCTGGAACAAATGGAGGATCGGTTTGTGGAGGTCTATCCGCCGGGCCAAGAGATCCTGAGCCACCGGCGGCCAGGTAAGGCGATATTCTATCCTCAACCCCTCAATGCTGTACCCGCTGCTGGAATTCCTTACATCCTGTCTTCTTCTGAGGAATCCGCAGATGGTCCTCCGCTAGTGCGGAAGAAGAAGGCTGCCGGCGGGAAAGGGAAGGAGAAGGTGGCCTCCACAGCTGATCCGGTGCTTCTGTCTGACACCGAGTCAGATAATGAAGAGGTGGCGGGGAACCCCGGTGGTGAGAAGACCACTGCTCCGGAGGCTACGACTGTTACCTCCGGAGAACCGACGACGACGGTGACCGGCATCAAGAGACCGGCTCCATCGGGTTCATCCCCGCCCGTCCGTACGTTCAGGCTCAAGAAAACCCGTAAGTATAAACATTCTTCTTTTTGTAGATTTATCATACTTCATAAATTTATTAACACTTGTCTTCTTTCTGCAGGCGTGGATGTTGACGCATTCCAGGGTGGAGCGCAGGGGAGTACCTCTCCGCCAATGACGGTAGGCTCGGTCAGCCTACCTGAGGCGTCGACCCAGGCACATTCGCCTGCTTCCGCTGGTCCAGTTGCTCAATCCTTCGAGCCAACTGTTCCAGCCGAGATGACGTCACCGCCGGCGGTGAGTGCAATTTTTACAGCATCGTTCACCGAGCCGGCGGTTACTGTTGCTGCTGACTCCTTGGCGGCGTCCGCGGCGGACACCATGCATCCGCCATCGACTGCGGCGGAAACCATGCCGCCTCCGCCATCGGCCTCGACGGCTGGACCTTCAGGTACGCGCGGGGCTTCTCGCCGATCTTTGTTACCTTCCCATCTGCCTGACCTTTTGGATGGATTTCCCTTAGGTTCAGGTGATGGGTTCGGTGGCTATCGGCCTGTGATCGACCCTACAGGTGCGTAGGGTTCTTTTGTCCTTTATGCAATTTTTATCATCTTTTCCTAACTGCTTTGTTTCTTTTGCAGTGTCGGATTCCAATGAAGTGTATGTTCCAAGATGGAACATTCGCCGAGGAACAACCCTTCGCACACCTGTGGAGTGCGTGGACTGGGCTCGCCATGCTGCTCCCCATGGTGCGTTGGGGGAAGCCATGGTTAGCTACCAGGAGGGTAGGCTAACCAACGAGCTTCGGGTTCTCCTGGCCCGGATGCAGCCACGCGTCGAGCTGCTTTGTCGTGAAAACGACAAGTTGAAAGCAGCTCGCGTTAAAGAAGTATCTCAGGCGCGTGCTCTCCGGGAGGAGAACCAAAAACTAACCGCAGCATCTGCGGAGAAGGAGAAGGCCTTCAAGGCCCTCGAGGTTGAGGTTCAAGCGCGACTCGAGGCCCGCTCCAAGGCTGCCCAAGCTGTTAACGAACAGCTTCGGCTAGCTAAGGAGACTGCGAGGAACGCGACCGAGAGGGCCACCAAGGCTGAAGCTGTTGCTGAGCCTCTCCGCCTGGAGAATGAAGAACTTAAAGCTAAGTTAGAGGCTCTTCAACAGGCTCATGATGCCTTGGCTATGGAGGATGCGAAGAAGCTTCAAGAGATCCTGGACCAGAGGGGTGTGCTTGCGCACACCGAGCGGAAGCTTAAGGGCGTTGAAGAGGCCGCTGCAAAGGATGTGCTTCTCGCCAATCTTAATAAGAACGAAGCTGAACGCGCCTGCACCCAAGCTCTGGTTGTCAAGGAATGGCTTCTTCGAGAAGCGTTGCCTCAGGTATTTTAGCTTTATGTCGTCACGCTTTCCTTTGTAGGATAGAAGTTCTTATGCTTGTACATTTTTTGTAGGTTGTGCATCGGGTCTTTTCAGACATCTTACGAAGATGCTATGAGCGCAGCCCTCAACGCTTCTCATGAGGATGGGGAACGGACCGGCTTCCTGCTTGGTCTAGGGTTTGCTGAGAAAGGCGTCCCGCCTTCCAACTTCCCTTTGTATAATGCGGATACCGAAACTATTTATGACCAAGCAGTGAACCAGTATGCTGCCTTCCCGCATCCGGTGGTGGAGAAGGTTAATGAAATTGCTGCTGCTGATGATGGGCTTGCTGTCCTTAGAGCTTTCCTTGAACCGTCACACTCTGCCGATGGTGCGGGTCCAAGTGGAAGTGGTCCTGAAGCATGATCCAAAAGATCCCTTTCCACCACTAGCGTAGATATTTGCTCTTGTACTTCTTTTGTATGCGGGTATATACCCAGCAATGTTTGTAATATTCAAGTTGATGAAATAAAGAATGTGTTTGTCCTTTGTTTATTTTACGCATGTTTACACTTAGCAATTTCTTTAGTACTTAGATAAGTTAACTTTTTGACGTGGTAAATTATAAGTTTATTTTTGCTTCCTCTTTCATGATTGTGCGAGTAGGACCGTCACTTGCACTTAGTAGGATGGCTAAACTTACATTTATCCTGCGTGGAAGTTTTCCTCATCTTTTCCTTGAAATTTTCTAAGTGTTCAGAATAAGTTAACCTTTGAACGTGGTAGATGATAGGTTGAAGTTTTGCTTCCTTGCTTGTGATTGTGCGGGTAAGACCGTCACTTGCACTTACAAGGATGGCTAAACTTTACTTACCACTGACCTGCGTGTAGGTTTTCCTTAGAACTTTTTAACATTTTTAGCGTTGTGTTTATGCGGGTTTTGCCGCCTTCCACACGCAACTACTTACTTCTTCACGCATTGGTGCGGTGAATACCGGCACATGGGAAGTTCATAAGTTAAAGGTAAGACTATCAACACATTGTGTAAGGAGAATCATTTCCATTAGAAGTGGCTCTAGGCCTTTTCTTTACAAGTTTGGAATTGATCTACATATAACATTTGCGTAATTGAGCTCCATTCCATGTTCTTGGGATAGGAGTGCCATCGAGCCTTTCAAGCCGGTATGCGCCTTTTCCCAGGACTTCTTTGATAATGTATGGCCCCTCCCAGACCGGGGCCAGCTTTCCTGGGCGCTCTTGGTTTGAAGCCTCGTTGTTACGCAGTATGTAGTCTCCTTCATTGAAGTTGCAGAGTTTTACCCGCGTGTTGTAGTACCTTTGCATTTGTCGTTTGTAATTTTCTTCATGCACTGCGGCTAAGTCTCTGCGTTCCTCGGTTAGCATAAGGTCTAACCGTCTTTCCGCATCATTGTCTTCTGGCTGGATCAAGACCCTTGGTGAGGGTAAACCAATTTCGACTGGGACCATGGCTTCAGTGCCATAAGTGAGACTGAACGGGGTTTCCCCCGTACTGGCCTTTTTCAGCGTTCTGTTTGCCCAAAGGACGTGCGGGAGCTCGTCCACCCAGCCGGATCTGTGTTTCAAGAGTCTTTTCTTTATGCCATCGACGATGCTCTTGTTTGCTCTTTCCACCTCACCATTACCTTGCGGGTGTGCCACTGAGGTAAAGGTGTGGGTGATTTGAAGTTCTTTCAGCCACTGTTGTAGCTTCTTGTCAGCAAAGTTGGTGCCGTTATCGCTCACCAGATTCTGTGGAAGTCCAAAACGACAAATAATAAATTCCCAAATAAATTTTTTGATATGTTTTGCGGTTGTTTGGGCTAAAGGTTTTGCTTCTATCCACTTGGTGAAGTAATCGATGGCTACCACTAGGAACTGAACATTTCCTGCTGCTGTGGGAAATGGGCCTGTCACATCGATGGCCCACTTCTGAAATGGCCACGAAGAAGTGACTGGAACAAGTTCGTTCTTCGGGCGATGCGTGTTGGGTGCGTAAAGCTGGCAAGACCTGCATTTTCTAGTGTATGCCAGTGCATCCATATGCATCCCCGGCCAAAAGTATCCCGCATTGTTCAGCTTTGCCACAACAGCGCGGGGACCTGCGTGAACTCCACAGATGCCCTAGTGTACTTCCCTTAAGAGGTAGTCAGCATCTTGGTTGTCCACGCATCTTAAAAGTGGGCCAAGAAAGTTACGTCTGTAAAGGTTGTCATTGATGAGTTGATAATTTAGTGCTTTACAGCGTAGTTTTCTTGCCTGTGTTTTTGATTCTGGTAGTGTTCCTGCTGCAAGGTAATTTATTATTGGTGTCATCCACGTTTCTGTACCGGTTTGGATGACACAAATTTCCTTGTGCGGGACTGATGGTGCTTCGAGGAGTTCAATGCGGATGTCCTTTCCCAAGTGGGTGAAGGCTAGTGATGCAAGCTTGCTTAACGCATCCGCAGATTTGTTTTCGCTGCGCTTAACGTGTATGACTTTACAATCATTAAAATCACGCATAAGGGTTTTTGCCTGGGCGAGGTACAGGGCCATTGTGTCGTTCACAGCCGTGTACGTCCCATTTATTTGGTTGGCCACCAGCATGGAATCCACGTGGGCTTCCAAGTTTTTCACTCCCATTTTACGCGCAATTCTCAATCCGGCCAAGAATGCTTCGTATTCGGCTTCGTTATTCATACTTGGGAAATCCAACCGAATAGCGTAAGTATATTCTTGGCCCGCTGGGTTGGTTAATTTTAACCCTGCGCCTGAACCCTCGTTGTTGGCTGCTCCATCAGTATAGAGTCGCCAGATATCGTTGATGTCCTGTGCTGGGGAGGGTTGAGCCTCCTCCTGGCACTCTTTCTCCCGCGTAGCGGGGACCTTCTGCAATAAAATCGGCCAGGACCTGGCCTTTTATGGCTGGTCTTGGCTTGTACTTAATTGCATATTCTCCCAATTCAATTGCCCATTTGGCTAGACGTCCCGATAATTCGGTTTGCCTAGAACGTTTGAGAGTTTGAAGTTGGTGAGAATGGTGATTGGGTGGCCCTGGAAATATCGTCTTAACCTGCGTGAAGCGTGTATAAGTGCTAAGACTAATTTTTCGAGGGTAGAGTACCGGGTTTCTACGTCTGTTAGTACACGGCTAACATAATAGATTGGCATCTGGATGCCTTTTCGTTCTGTTAGCAGTACTAGCCCCCGGTTGCTCTATCTGTTGCGGAAAGGTATAGGATTAACTCCTCTCCCGCTTGTGGTGCTGTAAGTGTTGGGAGTTCGATCAGGCGTGACCGAATCTCCTGAAAAGCTGCTTCCGCTTCTGGTGTCCAGCGGAAGTGCGTTTTCTTTAAGCAGTTTCTTAATGTTGACACGAAAGGAAACGACTTATCTGCATGGTTTGCCAAAAAGCGATTAAGTGCGACTAGTCGTCCGTTCAGTGTCTGAGCCTGTTTGATGGTGGTAGGTGATTCCATTTTAACAATGGCTTCGACCTTTTCAGGGTTCGCTCTGAAGCCATCTTTAGTAACAATGACTCCCAAGAACTTCCCTTCTTCCATCCCAAATGAACACTTGCTCGGGTTGAGCTTCATGTTTATCTTTCTGAGCGTGTTGAAAGTTTCTTCAATGTCTTTCAACATCGCTTCTGGCTCGGGGCTTTTGATGACCAAATCATCCATATAGACTTCCAAGTTTCTCCCGATTTGGGCATGAAACTCTTTGTCCATTAGGCGTTGGTACGTGGACCCTGCATTCTTAACTCCGAAGGGCATCATTTTATAACAAAATGTACCATCGGGCGTCCGAAACGCGGTTTTGTCCTGGTCATCTACGGCCATGTGGATTTGATGGTACCCCTTATACGCATCCAAGAAGCATTTAAGGCGAAATGGTGCCAACGAATCCACCTTAAGATCAATTTCTGGTAACGGATAACAATCTTTGGGGCATGCTTTGTTCAAATCTTTGAAATCTATGCACATGCGCCATTGTTTGTCATTCTTCGGTACCATTACGGGATTTGCAACCCATGTTTGATATCTACTAACGGCGTATGATGCATGCGTCAAGGAGTTCCTTGACTTGGGTTCTACACGCGTTAGTTTGTTCAGGCCCATTACTCTGCGCTTTTGTACGACTGGCGTAACAGCCGGATCGCACTTGAGCTTATGCTCCGCCTTACTTCGGGGTACACCAGTCATGTCAGCTGGTGTCCACGCAAAGATGTCAGCGTTTTTCTGCAGTAGGCGTTTGAGTAAGGTGCGGGTGGGATCAACGATTGTTGGTCCAATGGTAACGGCCTGGTCGGGGTATTTGCCATTGAAGGCCCATTTTTCGGTTCGGTGATGGTTGGTTTGGCCATTTTTGGTTTGGGTTTAGATGAGACAGATGCGATGCATACCTGGGGAATGCCAGTGATCATGCGCTACACCCTCAGCTGTTGGCCATCCCATCATGCCGTGGACTGAAGATACCACGGCGTTGAATCTTGCCATCCCGTCTCTTCCGAATAGGATGTCGTACGTGTGTGTGGCTTCTCTCATCACGACAAAATCCACGTCCTCTGTGCGTGAATGATTCCCATCGGTAAGAGTAACGGGGAAAGATAGGATATCCAGGGGGGTTTCTGTGCTGCCATCAAACCCTTCCATTGAAGCGTAGACCCGTTTCCAAGCGTTCTTTGTCTTCATCATCCAGCTTGTCAAAGAACTGCCTGTACATCACCGTCGACGAAGCGCCGTTGTCAACAAGAGTGCGGGAAGTGATGTAATGCCCCAGCTGGCTTTTGATGACGATGGGGCCTTCTTTGCTGGGGCCTCCTGGCACTCGCGGGAAGCGCACCTCAGCTTCCTTCCACGCGCATGGTTCTGTCATTCGTCTTTTTCTTCCTCCGACCTTGCCATGAACCATGTTGATGCTGATATCGACGGGCTTTCGTCCGTTACCTCTGTAACCGGTTGTCACTCCTTCCTCCCTTCCTGATTGATGCCACGAGATGTGCAAGTCTTCCATCCTTGACAAATGCTTCAACAATGTCTTTCAAGGATGTGCACTCTTCAGTACCATGACCCTTTGTCCCGTGGAAATCACAGGACTTGCTTTGATCCGCATTAGGTTTCTGCCGGATCAATGGGGCTTTTGGCCATGGCAATTTTTTCCGTGGCAAATATCTCCGTGACGCTCTTGGTGAGTGGCGTCCACCGGTTTTTTTTTTTTTTTTTTCGGTTTGAAGGGTGTGTTGTCCCTTCCGCCAACAAGAGGGCGAGAGCTGGATGAGGTGTCAAAGTTTACCCTTGACTGCCAAATACCTAGCCGCCTCTTTTTGTTCTGCCGGGCGGATCCTAACGTTGTTCTCCCTTGTCCTCTGCGGTGTAGAGGTGTGTACTCTGGGGAAGATCCCTTCCCAGTTGCTTTTCCGTCTCGGCAAAGCGCTTTGCCGCCGTCATGATGGCATCCCAAGTTGATGGCATGCCATCCTTACCCGTCAATGTGTGGATAAGTTCTGGGTATCTCGGCGCCTTGGATGAAGGCGGCGCGAACCAGATCCTCACTTATGTTGCCGAGACTTAGCTTTTTGGAGTTGAAGCGGGTGATGAAGTCTAGTAAAGATTCATCCTCCTCTCTCACGCAGTTGAGGATCGTCCACTGCTCTTCAGTGTACTTCCTCTGTTGGCTAAAGTGCTGGCTGAACTTGTTCTGAAAGTCCGCCCAGTCATATATGTGGGTGGATCGGTAAATGATCGAACCATGCCCTTGCCGCTCCGACCAGAGTCATCTGGAACATGTAGCACCACGTGGGTTCCGTCCAGTTGCTGACGGTAGCCCCCGCAATGAACCTGTTCAAATGGTCGTCTGGGTCGGATAGACCATCATAAGTGCCAATGTTGGACATCTGTTTGGCACTTCTCGGGGCGATTGCTTCCGCAATGTCCCTTGCGAATTTTGGACTTTCCTGCATTTGTAGCAGTTGGTCTAAAGGTTTTGGAGAAGTCACGCGGGTTTCTCTCCGCGATTGGTTTTAAAAGCTTCCCCAAAATTCCTTTTTGGTTGGACGTCCGTTTCCTTACGCTTCCCTTTCGCCTTATGGCGAGGGTTCGCGTCGGTGTCGGACTCTAACTCGTCTGAGTACTCGCAGTCACTGCTCATATTGAGGTGTTGGCGAGTACTGTTCTTTCATTAAAATACAAGGGTT
>NW_027504645.1:0-18515 GCF_021521415.1 Bidens hawaiensis
TCATGGCGTTGAATTTGGTTACTGACATTGTATTTTCAAAGAGGAGATAAGGGACGATGAATGGGAAAGATCTCGGGATGGAAGGATGTTGAGAAATGAGATGGTGACAGGGATGTAACAAATTATTAATACCGGGAGGGTGGCTTCAGGTATTGAAGAGGTAGGTCCCAGCAGAGCCCAGTTGGACCCGCAAGACTCACCTTGAAGAGGGACGTCTGCGCGGAAACCAACTGGATCCGCAGGACCCACCATGCTCAGAGACGTGACGTCCTTACGCGCAGTACGCAAGCTGTTCCCGCAGGAAAAGCCTCCCAATGGTGAAGTACTCTGCCTGTTCCCGCAGCTGCGGATACAAGCCATCAGGGAAGGCCACCCGCGCAGCAAGGCTACACGCACAAGGCACTTAGCTCTCAATCACTCAGTGTCACCTGAAGGAATGAGCAAAGCCGGGAACAATCCCGCACAAAGGCGGGAGGGGGAATACTCCCGCCCAAAAGCCAGTCCGTACGATACGGGAAGATCTTTTGTACTGTACCTGACGAGGTATGGGCAAAAGATCTGACCTAAAGATACGACAGCTTATTGACAACAGTATGGCGAGCAGCATGCTCCTGTACTGTATGTCACTATTAGCCGCTGCCTACTCACCAACTCCTGTCATACCACGTGCATAGCCGGCAGTTGCTGGAAAAGGGAATAGTACACAGCAGGCCTGGTCACTGTCAGCCGCTGCCTACCTACCAACTACCAGCAGGGCACGTGCGTAGGCCACAGTTGGTAGAACAGGGAATACTATTCAGCCGGCCACACCTCCTTGGAAACCTACCTTCGGCTATAAATACCCCAAATGGTATGATCAATCTCATCTAATCACATTATCATCATATTATACCTGATATCTGCTCTAGCAATCTCTTAATATACATTTATATTTAAAGAGCAATCTAGTCTGATTCTCACGCCGGAGGGTGGTCACAAGGAGGAACCCCCCCTTCTCAGTGACAAGCTCACGGTGTCTGTTTTGCAGGTTATCAGAAGAACCATCTTTGCCGGGTCTAACCCCTCGTGGGAAACATCTATCTAACCCCCAGGTTATCCGTAATCTGCCCGGGGGTCTGGTTAGTGTTTCTTCATTGGCGCCATCCGTGGATAAAAGCTAGAACTTCATTTCAGTTTTTTCAAACTTCTGGAAAGATGGTTAAAGAAACTCCGGTAACCACAACCCCAGTTACTGGGGGGAATACCGGCTACACAGTCTTTACAAACACTACCCGGTTACCCAAGCCGGGGCAAGTGAAGTAAATTTTACAAACACTACCCCGGTTACCCAAGCCGGGGCAAGTGAAGTAAATTTTACGAACACTACCCCAGTTACCCAAGCTGGGGCAAGTGCAGTAAATATCGCTCACTGGGATTCACCGATACCCAGTTAGAGAAACGAACAAGACTCCCCCGCCAAACACTCGATGAAGTTAAGGCATGGGCGGAGGCACGTCAGAAGAATTCCAAGCTGAGTTGGACGAACGCTTGCGTTCCGTCCAACAGGCTGACGAATTCGAAGAATACTTGGACGATGACTCGGAGGAATCCGACACCGACGCGAACCCTCGCCATAGGGCAAAAGGGAAGCGTAAGGAAACGGACTCCCAACCGAGAAGGCGTTTTGGAGAAGCCTTCAAACCAAAAAACCCAGGTGGAAGCCCACGTGACTTCTCCAAAACATTTAGACCAACTGTTGCAAATGCGGGAACGTCCAAATTTGCAAGGACATTGCGGAAGCAATTGCCCCAAAAAGTGCCAAACAAATGTCCAACATAGGCACATATGATGGTATATCTGACCCAGATGATCATTTGAACAGATTCATAGCGGGGGCAACCGTCAGCAATTGGACGGAACCTACGTGGTGTTACATGTTCCAAATGACGCTTGTTGGGCCAGCTAGAGCGTGGTTCGATCGTCTACCGGTCAACCACATCTACGACTGGGCAGACTTCCAGCAGAAGTTTAGCCAACACTTCAGCCAACAACGAAAGTATACCGAGTAGCAATGGACAATCCTCAAATGCATTCGAGAGGAAGATGAATCTTTGCTAGACTTCATCACTCGCTTCAACTCAAAGAAGCTTAGTCTGGGTAATATCAGCGAAGATCTTGTTCGCGCTGCTTTCATCCAGGGCGCGAACGACCCAGAACTCATCCGCACCTTAACGGGTAAAGATGGCATGCCATCCACATGGGATGCCATCATGACAGCAGCTAAAACGCTTTGCGGAAACGGAGAAGCAACTGGGTAGAGATCTCCCACAGAGCACAAACCTCTACACCCAGAAGACAAGAGAAGACAACGTCCTTACCGCCCGACTAAACAAAAAGCGGAAGCTTGGCATTTGGCAGTCAAGGGTAAACTTTGACACCTCATCCGGCTTGCAACATTGGTTAGGCGGAATGGATAACATACGGTCGAACCAGAACTCCAGATGGACGCCACTCACCAAAAGCGTCACCGAGATATTCGCCACTGAGGAGCTCCCATGGCCAAAGCCTCCAATAATCCGACATCGTCACAATGCTGATCGGAGCAAATACTGTGACTTTCACAGGACAAAAGGCCACAACACTGAAGAATGCATAGACGTAAAGGACATGGTCGAAGCATTTGTCAGAGATGGGACGCTCGGCACCTCGTGGCGCAATAAACGTTGAGCAGGCTGATGCGTGTAGAACCCCAGCTGGGGGAAAACACGAATAAAATTGCAGCTTCAATGTTGGAGACTACATACTGCGCAAACTACGAGATCCCGAACCAGGTGCATATCGGCTCGATGGCACTCCCATCCCAACAACATGGAAGGGAGCTCAATTACACAGTTTGCATGTAGATCAATTCCAAATTTGTAAAGAAAAGGCCCAGAGCCACTTCTAATAGAAATGATTCTCCTTAGAACATCGACGCTGATGATTTTACATTTATACTTTATGAACTATCAACACTGATGCCGGTCTTCACCGCATACATAAGTGTGAAAGTCGTTGCATGGGGAAGGCGGCAAAACCCGCATAAACCCAAAAACGACAAACCTTCACGCAGGTCAGTTAAAGGGCAAAGTTCAGTCATCCCACTAAATGAAAGTGCCGGTCTATCCACATGAATCATGATAGAGGAAACTGAACACTAACCTATTAACAACCGCGAGTCGAACGGTTAATTTATTCAACACGGATATGCCGGTTTTCACCGCATAATTACGTGGAAAGTCGTTGCGTGGGGAAGGCGGCAAAACCCGCATAAACCCAAAAAACGGCAAACCTTCACTCAGGTCAGTTGAAGGGTAAAGTTCAGTCATCCCACTAAATGAAAGTGCCGGTCTATCCGCATGAATCATGATAGAGGAAACTGAACACTAACCTATTAACAACCGCGCGTCGAATGGTTAATTTATTCAACACTAATATGCCGGTTTTCACCGTATAATTACGTGGAAAGTCGTTGCGTGGGGAAGGCGGGCAAAACCCGCATAAACCCAAAAAACGACAAACCTTCACGCAGGTCAGTCATAGGTAAACTTTGGCCAACTAAATGAAAGTGCCGGTCCTAACCGCACAAATCATGAGAGGAAACCGAACCTATTGACAACCGCGCGTTGAACGGAAAAACTTATTCAAAACAAAATTTCTAACAAAAGGATGAGGAAAACCTACACGCAGGTCAGATGTAAGTAAAGTTTAGCCATCCTACTAAGTGCAAGTGACGGTCCTACCCGCACAATCACGAAAGAGGAAGCAAAACTTCAACCTATTATCTACCACGTTCAAAGGTTAACTTATCCTAAACACTTAGAAATTTCAAAAAAGATGAGGAAAACCTCCACGCAGGTCAGATGGTAAAGTTTAGCCATCCTACTAAGTGCAAGTGACGGTCCTACCCGCACAATCACGAAAGAGGAAGCAAAACTTCAACCTATTACCTACCACGTTCAAAGGTTAACTTATTCTAAACACTTGGAAAATTGCTAATTTAAACTAAGTATGCAAGTCGTTATAAACGTTTATAAAGCAAGGAATCCAATGAAAATAGCGGTCTTACCCGCACAAAGATTTATATTTCACAATGATTCATTACAAGAATGGCGGGTAACTACCCGCTACAAGAAAATAAATCTATACAAGCTAAATCTATCCTAGCAGTGGGAAGGGATCTTCAAGATCAAGCTTCAGGGCCACTTCCACTTGGACCAGCACCATCAGTAGAGCGTGACAGTTCAAGGAAAGCTTTAAGGATAGCTAGCCCATCATCAGCAGCAGCAACTTAGTTCACCTTCTCCACCACCGGATGTGGGAAGGCGGCATACTGATTCACTGCTTGGTCATAAACAGCTTCAGTATCAACATTATACAAAGGGAAGTTGGAAGGCGGGATGCCTTTCTCAACGAACCCTAGACCAAGCAGGAAGCCGGCCTTTTCCCCATCCTCGTAAGAAGCGTTGAGGGCTGCGCTCATAGCATCGTCGTAAGACGTCTCCGTGAAGACTCGATGCACAACCTACAAAAAAGAAAATACAAGTATCAGAACCTTTTCTATTTACAAAGAAAAGCGTAAAGACATGAAAAGCATACCTGAGACAACGCTTCTCGAAGAAGCCAAGAATACCTTGGCAACCAAGTAACCTTAAGACGGGTGTGGGTACAGTGTTAAGGCAAAACCCTTCACATACCTAGCACCCGCAGGGAATTGAAGCTAAAAATACCTCGGCAACCAAGTAACCATAAGACGGGTGCGGGTACAGTGTTAAGGCAAAACCCTTCACATACCTAGCACCCGCAGGGAATTGACGTCAGGAATACCTTGTAAGTAAAGTAACCGTAAGACGAGCGCGGGTACAGTGTTAAGGCAAAACCCTTCACATACCTAGCGCTCCGCAGAGAATTGAAACCAAGAAGGATCTTCTGGGCAATGCTTGCGGAAACGGAAATAACATCCCCGCATAGCGGGAACGTCGAGAACTACATTGTTTGAAGCTCCAGGATGGAATTGGTGGTTTTAACATAATTGATCACTATGTTCAAAACTACCAAAACCTCATGGAGAATCCACACAAGTGGGACTCAACGCTCCTGACTTGCGAGGAGGTTACAGACCTACCCGCATCATACCCAAAGATCAAGCAGGAAAGTCAGGAATTTCTGCAAGTGACAAGGACTTCCGCGGGAAGAATCCCCATGGAAAACCTTAAAACTAAACCCTTTTCAAAACCCTTTGCTTAAGTCCAAAGTTCACCTCACTTTATTAAACATTCATGAGAAGAACATTGGACTGGGGGGACTTGAAAGGTAGGTCCCAGCAGAGCCCAGTTGGACCCGCAAGACTCACCTTGAAGAGGGGACGTCTGCGCAGAAACCAACTGGATCCGCAGGACCCACCATGCTCAGAGACGTGACGTCCTTACGCGCAGTACGCAAGCTGTTCCCGCAGGAAATGCCTCCTAATGGTGAAGTACTCTGCCTGTTCCCGCAGCTGCGGATACAAGCCATCAGGGAAGGCCACCCGCGCAGCAAGGCTACACGCACAAGGCACTTAGCTCTCAATCACTCAGTGTCACCTGAAGGAATGAGCAAAGCCGGGAACAATCCCGCACAAAGGCGGGAGGGGGAATACTCCCGCCCAAAAGCCAGTCCGTACGATACGGGAAGATCTTTTGTACTGTACCTGACGAGGTATGGGCAAAAGATCTGACTAAAGATACGACAGCTTATTGACAACAGTATGGCGAGCAGCATGCTCCTGTACTGTATGTCACTATTAGCCGCTGCCTACTCACCAACTCCTGTCATACCACGTGCATAGCCGGCAGTTGGTGGAAAAGGAATAGTACACAGCAGGCCTGGTCACTGTCAGCCGCTGCCTACCTACCAACTACCAGCAGGGCACGTGCGTAGGCCACAGTTGGTAGAACAGGAATACTATTCAGCCGGCCACACCTCCTTGGAAACCTACCTTCGGCTATAAATACCCCAAATGGTATGATCATCTCATCTAATCACATTATCATCATATTATACCTGATATCTGCTCTAGCAATCTCTTAATATACATTTATATTTAAAGAGCAATCTAGTCTGATTCTCACGCCGGAGGGTGGTCACAAGGAGGAACCCCCCCCCCCCCTCTCAGTGACAAGCTCACGGTGTCTGTTTTGCAGGTTATCAGAAGAACCATCTTTGCCGGGTCTAACCCCTCGTGGGAAACATCTATCTAACCCCCAGGTTATCCGTAATCTGCCCGGGGTCTGGTTAGTGTTTCTTCAGGTATAAACATTGTCATTGGGAGGATTATGCAGAAGAGAGTGAAGGAGTAAAATGGGAGGATGAGTTTTCTTAGTAGAAAGAAGAGAAATATTAGATTTCCTTTCTTCCAAATGCTAATCTGTATAATATATACACCAAATTGAATCATTAATTTCTTGTTTTTACATGTTAAAAATATAACAATTTGTGAAAGAAAAAAGAAAACTTTAGGAAATGAAAGTACAAGTATTTCAAATCAAGTTAAAAGCCAGTTAACCCATGGACAAAAATATTTATTTGGCCCAACTTAAAATTATAAAAAAACTCTACAACTAAAAAAATTGTTTACGATCAAAACATAAGTTTTAAACTTCAATACACCCAATACATACAATAACTAGGGTTTTATTCAAGTAGGTTGCGACTGGAAGCTCGCAAAAATATAAATTAAGAAAAGTTAACTCGAATCAACTCTTAAATAAATGTGTCGAGTCGAGCTAACTCGTTTAACTTTCGAGCAGAGGTGAGCTCCCTCGAATTAAGCAAGCCATTCAAGAAGCCCAACTTTTACTGAAAATTAAACTGATATTCATGTTTAAAATGAACACTAAGTTTTCAAAACTTCAAAACTAAAAAATTTGGCCAACCAAACCTTTAGTGGGCTCAAGCTTAAATTTTTGCTCGTTAAGAGGTTTCAAGCCAAGCTGACTCATTTAGCTTCCAATTGGACCTCGAGCTGCAGCTGACTCCGCTCGTTAAATGATTTTCTATGCAACTAATTTGCAGCAAAATAAGGCATACCTTGGATTTAATGATATCAGGCAAGCAAAGCCTAAACAACTGCATAGGACCCGAATGCCATCTGTGTTGTTGCTTTCTATAAGCTTCGTATGATTCCGGCAACTCACATTGGCACTATAAGGATTGCATAAATCATCGTCAACTAACGACTTGACCTTAAAAGTTAAAATTTAATATAAATATATAATACCTCTACATCATTGAGAAAGATCATTTTCCATCCATGAAGATGAGCTCTTACAGCAATGTCCATATCCTCCACGGTGGTGCGCTCCAACCATCCGCCGGAATCCTCCAAAGCCTTAATCCGCCACACTCCGGCTGTCCCATTAAACCCAAAAAAGTTCAAGAAAACCCCATTCACTTGTTGTTCCACTTCAAAATGGAACGCTAGATTAATATATTGTAACCTCGTCAATAAATTCTCATCTTTGTTCACAAACGACTAACGTGCTTGTACCAATCCCAATTCTTCGTTATCCTATAAATTTCAAACAACTTATTTCTCCTTAACCATGAAAGGTGATGATCATGTGATAATTAATGAGAAAGTACATATTTTTTTTATTGTGCTTTTGTTGTTTGAAGTTGTAATAATATAATTCCATGTATGAGTGTTTGGAATATTAATTTATTTGTATGTGAAAGTGACAATATGACACTATTTTGAGGAAACAAAAGGGGCAAGAGTTTGAGTTTTTTTTTTTTTTGAATAGTAGTAAACGTGCCTTAAATTAATTAGGTTTAAAAGGCAATTTTACCATACCTTTGGACAATCGCTTAATTTGGTCTTGGGTGTCGATTTTCCTGACACGAAAACACGATAATAATCTAATACGAAATTTGGTTTAGTCTAAACGGCTTTGTGTTAGTTTTAGTAGAACCGGCTAACACGTTTAACTAAAAACAATGAATTTTGGTTAAGCTAATGGGTTTACAAGTTAACTCTCGGTCGTTAAATATTATAAAATATATTGTTCCTGGTGCTTGTAACTGCTATTCTTTTCAATATTCACCGTTCGAGCATCCACAACGGGGTGGCTTGCCCGTGGTCTGGATACATGTGGCAAGGGGCAAACTAGGATCAAGTGGACAATCATCGTTGTAGCTCTAAAGTCTGTTGAACGAGTTTGGTTCTGCAAACGTCTGACGGACGAGAATACGTGGGCCCATTAACATTTTTAAGCATTGCTGATTTTTAGCAATAGATAAAACGGAACTGACGGGAAAATCTGTTGAACAAATTTGTACCTTAATCGCTGCTACATATCACCAACCGCCGCCGCTTCACGCCTCATTCCGATCTCGTTTACAAATCTCCGATTATCTCCAGTGAGTATATGAAATTTGGGGGGTTTGCCGATAAAGAAATTGAAATTGGGGGTGGGTATGATGAATTTAGGGCTTATGAAAAGATTGGTTGGTTGATTGAAATTGAATTTGAGAAGATGAGATGGGTTGTTGAGTTTGTCGATGAAGATGAAGAAAGATATTTTTGTGGTGTTGGTTCATGTACTCTGATGTGAATTTGAGGTTTTGTGGGTGAGTGTATTAATATTTTTATTGTTGAATTAAATAATTAATAATTAAATGCATGAAAATATAAAAAAATTTAAATAAACTATTTTAACGAAAATCGTATATTTGAGCAAACCTTAAGAACGATTTTAGTACTTCACTCTTAACTAAATATAAAGTAGTAGGTGATGATGTGCCGGTTTGTAGAAGTTTGTTGTTGTGAAAGAAAATGTGAGTTTTTAAGAAAAGTTTGAAATCTGATATGACGGTTTGTTGATGTGGATGCTCTTAGATCAAGATTTGGAGAAATTTGGACCTTAAACATGTCTTTATAATCCTTCTAGAAGGGGAGGTTGAGAACAGTTGTTGTTTCTTTGGATTTCTTCCCACGTTGTCTCCAACACCGCAATATGTGGAGCCATGATTGATGTTGATATAGAACGATATAATCCTTCCAAAGCGCATATGCATCCCATCCCATCCCATCCCATCCCATCCCACCGATTTTAGATTACGGCAAACCAAAATAGAGTAGGTAAATTTCTGTGTTCATAACTTTTTCATTAATTAATTCGAATGGTTCCTTTTTGGCAACTCCTTTCCCAAATCATATTACATAAAAACCCTAAACTATGTCTACAATTTGAGAAATAGCGAAGACCGTGCTAGTGGTGGTGCTGGAATATATGGCGGCTTAAAAACTTTCATGGTCAGTCTTTAGCTCTCGATCTCTTACAAATGCATGCATCAATTTCCATTGCTATCTCTATTATGTTTATCCGTATTAGTATCGGGTGGTCAATCCCAACTGTTTTTTAAATTTTGAACTCATCTCTTAGAATAATTTGTTGATTGCTTGAATTTTAGGGTTTATGCTTCTTCTTTTATGGATGTATATCCATCAAATTATAAAAATATCACCCATCCATCCATCCATCCCATTTCCTAAATCCCCTTTTTATCAGTTTTAGAAAATAGAGCCTGTTAACAACATGGTAGGGTAAATAAAAAACACAGATCTTTGCTTTTTAGTTTTCATCATCAGCACTCACAATCAGATCAAAAGTGTTTTGGTGTGTAGTGGAATTCCTATGAGAACTATGGGTAATGTAATTCAAGAAATTTTTAAATAGCAGGTATATTATTATTTATATTTAAGGAAACTGAAGCCTTCTTAATTTTGCAAATTATAACTGACATGCGACTTGTAACAGGGAAAAAGAAGTCAGTATATTGAGGCATGTAAATCACATCCGGTTCATGCTACTAACAAAAAACCGCAGCCCGTTGAGATTATACTATTATACCATGATTTTGAACTATAAGGACTTGTGATTATTATTGAATACGCTATGACCTTTGACCTAATTTACTACTTATTTTGACAGGTGGAATTATCAGTTTGTTGTTGAAACCTTTGATGATGCTCCAATTGCTAATTTTGAAAGCTATAATAAGATGGACAATTTGGTCCGTGATGCTCATAAATCTCAAGCAGAATCTTATTAAATGTTTACAAGATTTGAAAGTTCGGTTATCATGTATATATGATTAAAAATTCATTTTTTTTTAATTTGCAGCCGATAATGTTAAGTTTTGTGGCAAGCACTTTGGGTTCAGCTAATCGGGATGCGGGACAAATTTTTAGCTTATATGGTTTCTTCTGTTGGTGAGGTAAATTACTTTTCTGCTAACTTTATTTTAATATTTTGTTTATTTTTTTTCTAAATCATAGTAAATATAACAATTGCAGTTTTCTAGGATGTTTATAATGAAAAGGGGGATAATCTTCATTACTTCATTATCATAATTGCACTGGGTTACACATCCAACGCCGGTTACATGTGTGTCGGCAGTTCGGCACCGGTTACAAGATCAATAATGTGTTATGTGTGTACCAGCGACGAGTTACGTGCACCGCCTTTGATTAATGCACTCTTATTGTTGGGGTCACTACATTAAAATGAATTCGATTCGGTGATTAATGCAAATGAGTATTGTCAGCTTGCATTACAGCTACCTTTTCTGCTGGAATTACCTAAGCTACCATTCGAGTTCTTAGGTAAACGGATGATTACAGGTTACATTGATTTGATGATCAAGGTGTGTCATGCCAAGTTGCTAACTACTACTTATCTAGATTATGGTCTTTGTTTTATTTTAATACTTAATGTTACTTCTTTTTTTTTCAGATTTATCCTAAATGGAATATGAGCTAACAATTTGATAAACTAAAGTCGGTTGATGTACTTAAAGTAAAAGGGTAAACCATTTTACTAAGCTTATGTACCTGTTAATCTGACAAATATTACACATATGAACCTATTTCTTTAAGAAAGAGTCATGATAGCCAGGTTTATAAAATTTAATGAACTATTTAACTACAGTGCCCTTTAAAATAGAGGAAAGTTCATTGTAGCCAACTCTATTATGCTTGAGCAAAAGGTACTAATTCGATTTTGTTATTGTTGCTATTTTGCTAGATCTTGACATTAAATATGTGACCAAGGCTTGCAAACTGTTTGGATTAACAACGTTGGTGGAGGTTTGTGATATTTTATTTTATTATTTATAACTGTTCAAAAATTATACTAGAACAATAACTAATTATTTTTTGGGGGTTTGTTTTGTTCTTAGGTGCATGATGAGAATGAAATAGATCATATTCCTCCGAGATTCAGCACTCCCAAACCTGTCAGGCTTTTCTTTTTGAAGAGTATGCAGAAATGGTTTGATGATAATATTAGTAATACAAAACTTTAATGCATTTTAGGATGTTTTATGTGGTTTTTGTACATGTGGATAATTCAGTTTGGAATATATTAAAACGTACATGTGTGTTCTAACAATATGAAACCCTTAGAACTGGAATCAAGTTTTTCATAGAAATGTATGTTCAGAGGATGATTTTTTTTTTTTGAAACACAAAGTTGACAAGAAAGTACTTAAAAAGTGTTTTTCTTTAAATGATCCATTTTTTTAATTGGGTGTAAGAAATTTTTGTAGCTAGATTTAGAGTTCTCTTTTAAAATAATTAAAAGTCAAGCTTTTACATATATTATTTTGGTTTAATATGCAAATTAAGAACGATAGTTATACTATTATAAGTTTATAACATTCAACTAGTTGTTCATCGGACGGGTATAAACTAGTTTGTTCTTGTTTTAAAATATGTATTTCTGTAGATGCTTAACATTATTGGATAGTTTATGCCAAGATTTATAAAATAGAGAAATTAATCTCACTTTTATAATTTAAACGTGATTTTTTTTATATATATTGGCAATTTTTGTTACAAATTTAAAGTTTCAGAATATTAATGTGCAAAACATCAAAATATTCCCGCAAATATTAATTTGTTGTTGTCAGACATATTTTCAGGTTCATACGTGTTGTGTTCAACCCACCAACCCTGACCCATTTAGCACCTCTACTAAAAATACTTATAAATCCCAAAATAACAAACATATATAATCTAGTACGTACCTTAAAAGGAGTAACTGTTCTTGTGAGGAAATCAGGGGAGGGTTGGAAATCAGCATCGAAAATGGCAACAAATTGGTAGTTTTTAGCATAACTACAATTCATAGCAGATTTAAGATTGCCGGCTTTATATCCATCTCTAACCACTCTCTGTCTGTAAACAATATTAACACCATCATGTTTCCATTTATGAACCTCCTCTTTAATCAACCATTGGGTGGTTGGATCATCCGAATCATCCAAAACTTGTATCAAAACTTGGATTTCAGCCAGTGTAAATTGCACACAGCCTCAATTGATTGCTGATACGCCAATATATGATGTTGTTTATAAGCCGGATTCTGTATTTGATTTCCAAATTTTCATTTGAATGTTATTGTTCATACAGTATGAACAACAATAATATTCAAATGAAAATTTTGAATCATACTTTCACCAAGAAATTGGCTCCTGGGAATTTAATACAATGATTTTTTAGTAGTGCAGTCAATTTCTGACACTAACACTGTGTTTCCGAGTTTCATTTAAGGAGATAAAAGAAAATGATGAGAATTACAAGAGAAAAGAAAGAGAGGGGGAGAAAAATGTGTCACTTTATTTTGTGTTCCCGAGTTTAATGTAAATGGAAGGAAAGTGAAAGAAAATGCAGGAATTAATAGACAATTAATGATACAAACATATTTTCTCTCATAATCTCTACAATTTGGAAAAGATGATTATACACTTAAATTTTCTAGTCTTTTCTCTCCCTCTCCTCCCCTCCCCTCCCCTCTCATCCTTAAAAAATCTTTGGAACATGATTCCTTCCCCTTTTCTTCTCCTTTCCTTCCCCTCCCCTCTTTAAATAAGACTCGGGAACACAGCGTAAACTATTAACACAGACACGGATTTTAACATATTTTGGTTTGAGTTTAACAGCTTTCGTATCTTAAACAACATAACATGTTTAAATTCGTGTCCAAATAGGTCAAAGACATGTTACCTGTTAGTAACATGTGTAGATTTTTAAGTATATATACTTACATTTTCACTCCTCCGCGTCAGAACCCGATAAAGTATTTTTAATGGTTGTTATGATTTACTTCAATGGTTTTTTTTGTTTCAAGTATGTTATGAATTTGTGATTTTTTGTTTAAATATGTTATGCATTATGTATTAGTTAAGACTTTTTGCTTGCTAACCAATTACTAAACTGGTTCGTGTTCGTGTTTAATACCACAGGTCATCGTGCCTTATCGGGTTTGACAGCCCTGATTTTTAGTAGTGTAGTCGGTATCCATATGATGGCTAGCTTGCTTCATTTCAAAGCGTATAAAGTAAAAGTTTGTTTTATACGGTTTCTATGATGTTAGATGCATGTGGTCTTCACGGGTCGTAACATTGAGCCCCTAAATAATGAGACCGGTATACATAAGAAAAGAAAACTGATCTAATGGGACATGGAAGTTACCTCTTTTTCATTACACATGGGGATTTGAACAAGAACCATGGGGAAAAACCTGTCACCATCGCCAGCTTCAATATCCAGCTGCGAGCTTGGATTGGCAACGGGTGGTTTAATTATCTTTCGAAACCGAATCCAACAACAACCCAAACACAGCACGAATCTATCCAAACTCTGGATCAAAAACAGACAAACACATGTGTTCGCCAACAACTGCAGGGGCGGTGCAATATACTCGACCCGGATCAAAACCCATTTCGAATAAACCCAATCAAAGAAACCCTTGAACGCCAGCGGGTTCATAACCGTATATAAATACTGCAAATGCAGATCAGGAACTCTAAATTGCCACCCTTTGAAATAAGCAGCCACCTCAAACCCTAACATTAGAAAAGATAACCAAAGACACGCCTTTATGCACGCATAAAACCTCTGCATGTATTTCCCCGTGTCAACTTCTGCGTCCGTACGCCCTGCGGTCACGCGGCGTCGCACAGCGTACGTGAGGGAAAAGGTTGTGGAGGCAATGCAGCCGGCGGCATGGTGGGCTTTGAGGAATAGAACCCACGTGAGTTGTTTGGCGTTCTTGTCACGGTTGACCTTGACCATTGACCAGTTGTTGACCACCACGGGAGTCACCCGGTGGGCCTTTTTCACCCACCAACTCGGTGCCATTTTGAGGAATCACAATGATTAACGTTGTGTTTATGAACATGCAGCCAACTGGGTACGTTTTGAAATTATATGGTATTTGTATGTTGTGGTGTACGTCTTCTTATTGTTTCTTTGTTTGAAAAATGGCAAATGCATGTACGTAATGAAGTATTAGAAATTAGAAATTGTTGTTTCAAAAAATCCAAAGTTGCATTTCATGAATCTGGGAACAGAATTAAATTAGAAGATGGATTGGGAAACATTTAATATTTAACACAACAATAGAAGAAGACGATCACGAAAGGATCCTAACCAGCCACCAGTTTCAATTTATTTATTTTTTTCTATAAAATATCATTACCTACTCCAACCTTGTCTTTTTCTGTTATATTTTTACTAATGATTACAATGAAATAGACAATGGGGTTATAATGAAAATCGATGGTAGCTAGTTGAAAAGTTACGTCTTTAAACTCACCTTTTGGCAGACTTGCTCCACAGTGCACCTCATCATTTGGTATCAAATTTCATTACAAAAATGTGTCATTAGATTAGGCACAAGAAATAATGCTATCCATAATTAAAAAGAACAACCGGCTAAAATTGATAATTGTATAATATTAATTATATTTATGTATGTTAATCCTAGTATTCTCATTAACATATGATTGGTTAAGTCTACATCTATATGCTTACCTGAAATCGACACATAAGTAACATTAGTGTTAGTGACAAATTTAATTGTTAAGGTTATTAGAACCATGAAAACTGTCTTTCAATTACGTTTTATGATACCTTAAATATTCTTGAGATTAATCAGAATTTAGTATCAATACTTAAGCTACATTATGACAGTTATGAGGTTTACATAGTCAACATAAAGTCACTCTTACCTTAAACTCTCATATTATTTGTTATCAATATCTGGATTGAAACATTTATAAAATAGAACTAGATGATACTACATACTTTCACAACTTTTGTTATCATACAAATAAGAATTTAACAAAAGACAAATGCGACTTACAAAATCCATCCATTAAATCCAAATTTCATGAGAAATCATGACATGGTTTATGAGGGTGATTTTTCATCTAATCTCATTCTAAGAGATATTAATCATGTGTTAGATGCCCTAAACGTTACTTGGCTTAAGGAATAAGTATGAGTCCACCAAAACTTATATTTCACTTACATTCGTGGAACTTATTCAAAACGGAATTCAGACGTAATTCTTTTATCATTTAACAGGCTATTTACTTGTATCTAATATGACTTCTATGGTCCACAGTCTTAAAGAGATCCATTCATATATACTTAATACGATTTCTTTTAAATATGTCCCTAAGTTTATTATGACATCTGGACGTTAATGAAATCAAATCAAGTCGTAATATGACAAATTCCCATGTCACGTACATCATTGAAACTTCTCTTGTATTTTTCGTAGAGATATTAAAGATCAGTGGGAGCCTTACGTGTCTCAATCATAACTTACAAGATTTGCAAGAGGTAGTGGAGTGAAAACTTGATAATATATCAAGCACTGCTCCATCACAACATTATTTCATCAAAACTTATCTCTTTTGAATTTACTACTACTCTTACAAAAGTTTCATTGTTGCTTAAATGTGGGCAAATTCAGATGTCTTACTAAATTAATCCTCACCAAGAGAAACTACAACAACTTATATTATTAACTTATTTCATTGTTAGAATCTATTGGTCTTTAAATATTAACCCTAAGCATGATAATTTCCTAAGAGTTTTTAAGGATAGTGGGAGCAGTAAAAGTCCTTATAATGACTTGTTAAAAGTACAAGAGGCGGGGGGAGGGGGGGGGGGGGAGAGTCATTAAATTTTAATCCAATTACACCTCTTGTACAACATATTGCACCAACTGTTACAAATTTAGAATCTTAAAAATTGATAGCAACCTAAGGAAGAGCTAATCTATAAAACTGAGACTTTTTAAAATTACCCAATAATCAACTTAGGAGGCCATCTATGTTATAAAACCTACTGATATTGATGATTTTATAACCTCCATAGCTAAAGCTAATATTAGCAAATAACTTCATAAGTCAATAAAATCCATGTATGGGTTAATGCTAACATCATAATGTGATGAAATCTTTATAAAATTATTTTTATCAAAAACCAAGCGGATTAATTTACCTACCTCAAAATGAGTGGGAGCAACTAAAAACAAATTTATCCTTATATAGATGACATTCTTCTGACAAGTATATGTTACATAAGTCAAAACATTGTTCGTACATGTACATACTTTGATATGATAGATCTCAGAGATATCCCTTACGTAATAGATATCATAATATTCTGAGATAAACCCAAAGGGACGTTATATTTGTTCTATAAGTTTTACATTAAATCGGTCCTTACATATGTAACAAACAATATTGCTCTATTTAGAGGATAATAGAATCATTGAGATTGTTACCATATGCTTCATTAAGTAGAAGCCTTATGTAGGTTCAAGTCTATACTCGTTCTGATATTACTCAAAATTGCAACACATTAGATATGTCTAGATTAATGTGAAGCATCTAAAAGAGTATTAAAACATCTTTAAAAGAAACGAAAGACTATAATTAAAAAAAGAATCGAGAATTCAAACCGGTAGATTACTCTAAACTTTGTTATATACAAAGATAACATAATGTAATTTTCGGGATATCTTCTCATGTCAGCAGATAAATCTATCTCATGGAGGAGTCATAATGAACTGATAACAACAATCTAAGTTATAATGACATAACATGTTGATTAATCACAATGCAATTAGCAATAAATGTTGTTGAAAATTTATCAGTGGACTCATAAGTTTATTAACTCCATATAAATTATATATTGAAGACTTACTGTGATAAAGTCAGCTACCATGTTTTCTCAAACAGTAACAATTCGAGAGGTCCTGCATTAAATTTTGATACGAAACTAATTATTCATTTATGAACGAATTGAGGAATCTAAATTTTCGTATCGAATACATCCATGATATGCTTAAGGATCCTATAACTAAAGGTCTACCCGTAAGTATTATGAAAGCGCTTATAATCATGAGGGGTTTATTAATGACCATGTACAACTGCATATCGTACTATGAACGATTAACTATTAATATTTCCTCACTAGTTTTGATTTTGTATGTCTCTTAATATGTTCTGCATGCATAATAACATATTGACAAATAATTATACAAATCAAATATTTTGAAGGGCTTACTTGAAAATTTTGATAATAACTACTTAGGTTATAAATAAGGAATGAAGTATGATTAATCGGGATCTTGAGCTGATGTTCAATTCAATAACTGCATTTCTCTGCTCCAGTTTAAGTTTAAAGCTAAAATGAGTGTTAACTCCTGATCAGACTTATCTAATACTTATAATAAATGATTACTCGGCCAAGTGGGAGAATGTAAGATTATATATATAATTATATATATATATATATATATATTTATATATGGCTATTATAATCATTTATATTATAATAGATCAAAATATTAACTATACCTTATTATATATTAGTTTGGTAATTGTTGATGGGCCATATTACCTATAATTAACTAATAAAGGGTTTTCCCTTAGGTGTATATAAAGTGAGATAAATATTAACATCATAACCTAATCTCACACACATACAATTCTGTGTGCCTCCTCTCTCCTAAACCGGGTTCCTCTCAAGAACCCTACCACCATCCTTAACTATACATCCTAAAGGGTAACTCGACCAAGCTGAAAACCATGTCGTCTGCATCATTCTCTTCTACGGTTAGTACTCTCCATGCTGTAACAGGTTCATAGGTTTATCTTTGTTCATGTTTTATATTACTTACATGAAGAACTGATCACAATGTGGCTTCACAGTGATGTTGATTACTCAGTTACTCATGTTTTCCCAAATATGGAATTAAAATCGAAAAACATGAATTTTTGATTAAAACCCTATTTTTTTCAAAATTTTTGTTTTCATGTTTTGTTAGAAAACTGGTTATAATTGATAAATTTCATATTTAAAACTCTAATATATTCGAAATCTGTTAAAAATATGTTTAAGATTTTAATAATAACTACTTAGGTTTTAAATAAGGACTGAAGTATGATTAATGGGGGTCTTGAGCTGATGTTCAATTCAATAATTGCATTTCTCTGCTCCAGTTTAAGTTTAAAGCTAAAATGAGTGTTAACTCCTAATAAGACTTATCTAATATTTATAATAAATGATTACTCGGCCAAGTGGGAGAATGTAAGATTATATATATAATATATATATATATTTATATATGGTCATTATAATCATT